>NC_091201.1:8526613-8559478 GCF_040958095.1 Procambarus clarkii
GTAGATATAAAATCTGAGATACGTAAGTTCTATTCAGTTGTGTATTTGTGAACTAAAGTCTTTGAAAATGTAATAAGTTTTACGAAACGCGCCCGTGTCGCGTCAGACTAGAAATAAAAATGAATTTTGGAGAATTAATTTTTGATTTACCTCCAACAGTGAAGCGTAATGTACGAAAGATTGAGAAAATTCGTGTTAGAATTATTAATCTTACTTTTTCGGTCATATTTAATAATATATGTCTACAGGAAAGACTGCTACCAAAATATACTAATATATATATATATATATATATATATATATATATATATATATATATATATATATATATATATATATATATATATATATATATATATATATATATATATATATATATATATATATATATATATATATATGTCGTACCTAGTAGCCAGAATGCACTTCTCAGCCAACTATGCAAGGCCCGATTTGCCTAATAAACCAAGTTTTCCTAAATTATTATATTTTATATAATAATATATATATATATATATATATATATATATATATATATATATATATATATATATATATATATATATATATATATATATATATATATATATATATATATATATATATATATATATATATATATATATATATATATATATATATATATATATATTTTTTTTTTTTTCAAAGACTTTAGTTTACACATACACAACTGAATAGAACTTACACATCTTCGATTTGTTTATATCTACATTTGAGTGAGGTGGATGGGGTGAGGTGGTATTAATAGGGTATTAAATTCCTAAACACAAGACAGAACACGAAACAATGGGTATTGAATGGAAGTGACTGTAGAAAGCCTATTGGTCCATATTTCTTGATGCTTCTATATTGGAACGGAGTCTTGAGGTGGGTAGAATATAGGATTATATTATATAGGAAACAAGGATTATCAAGAAACTAACAACGTTATATGGAGGACCTATGGCAATTCCAGGACCAAGAGATGGCTTCCTGAACCTGGCAGGAATTAACCTCACTGAGGACCGTCACTCTCCTAAATCTGGGTATAACCTGTCACGTTATGTCCAGACCGAGTGAGATGGCCCGGAAAGTGGAGTTAGAAATTCTGTTGAACGACATATTCGACCTCGAGACACAAAAGAAGGTCGCTACCAAAGATACTTTACAAGCAGAACTTATTGCGGAAGGAGGAAAGAATCGAGGCAACTACAGAAGCACCATACTGTCCCCCGAGCTCAAAGCGGCAGCTAAAAGCCTTCGTGAGAACAAGGAGATAGTTGTCAGGAGAGGTGACAAGTCGCCAATATACGTCATTCTTAAAAAAGACGAATATCTGGCGAAAATGAACCTCATACTCTCTGACCAAACTAAATTCCAAAGGGTAACGAAGGACACTACAGCCGAATTGAAAGCAAAGGTCAACAAACTGATCGAAACTGTGAACGCCAAGAAATCCGGACTCCACCTGCCAAAGATTATTGGGGAATATAAACCTGGATATGCGTATGGAAATGTCAAGACACACAAGCCTGGAAGCCCACTTCGGCCAATCATTAGCCAGATATTCACACCCACATACAGACTGGCGAAGCGACTCAACGGCCTGCTGACTCCTTATGTCCCTTGCCCCTTCACCCTGAAGTCTCCAAAGGAATTTGTTGACTTACTGCGGGGCACACGGGCCACAGGGATAAGAGCCTCGTTGGACGTCGAATCACTGTTTACCAACGTACCTGTGAACGAGACAATCGGGATGATAGCCGACAGAGTGTATCGTGATCCGGCCTGTACTCCTCTTGACATACCCGAAAATATTCTAAGGAAACTACTCCAAGCTTGTATTAAAGAGGCACCTTTCTTGAGCCCGGATGGGCACATGTATAAGCAAGTAGATGGGGTCGCCATGGGTTCTCCCCTAGGTGTCCTGTTTGCAAACTTCTACATGGGTACCATCGAGCAAAAAGTCTTAGTCGACATGAACTTGAAACCTGCCATATACTGCAGGTATGTTGACGACATTTTACACAGGTACCTGATGTCAGACATCTGCAGGAGCTGAAGGAGGCATTTGAGCAGAGTTCCGTGCTGCGTTTCACTTACGAGATGGAAAAGGATGGGAAGCTGCCCTTTCTAGATGTAACAGTCATGGAAAAGAGCGGAGGTTTCCACACTGCAGTCTACACTAAGGAAACGAACATAGAAATGTGTCTAAATGCCAACAGCGACTGCCCAGACAGGTACAAGAAGAGTGTTGTTAACGCCTATGTCGACCGTGCTCTCAGCCACAGCTCAGAATGGAAGCAAGTCGACGAAGAACTCTGTAGGGTAAGGCAGGTCCTAGTCAACAACGGCTTCTCCAATGGTTTCGTCGAAGACATCATAAGAAGGAAAGTGAAAGGCAATGCAACCTCTGAAGAGACAACTAACACAACACCCAGTTTGAAACGTCCCTCCGGATTTGAGCCGTTGGTAGAGACAGTTCTAGTATACAGGTGTTTACTGAAAAGAGAAAGATCATTACCATGAACACCAACATTCATCACAGGCTTACCGGACTTTGGAGGAGTCTGTTTGGGTTTAGGTGATTCGGTATTTCCTATGTATTGAGACTTACCACATTTATCTATGGTATGTCCATAGATTCTACAATACTTACAGTACAATTGCGAGCCAGCTTGATCGGTACTCACTTTCTCGTAACTGTAGCACGACTTCTTACTGGATGATGGTTCTGGTGTCAGTCGGTGGATGAGGCTGTAAGTGTCAGCCGACTTAGCACACTTTAGGTAGTCGGTTTCTTCTTTATCTGCTAAATATAGGCGGACAGGAGGCGGCACACGCCTCAAGAATTCTTCAACTAGCATGAGGTTGACGAGTTCTGCAAAAGTAGAGACATGTGCGGCTTCCAGCCATTTCATAAAATATCTCCTTTTGGTATTAGCAAATTCGAGAAAGGTAGTGGTACTTGCCTTCAGGTGGTCACGGAATTTCCTTCGATAACTTTCGGTGGAGAGAAGGTAGGCGTCCAACACTGCTTGTTTCAGAGTCTGGTAGTCATTCTCAGTCGCCAAAGTACTGAGTGTAACTGCAGCTCTACCTGTGAGATGTACTCTGAGAAGGGTTGCCCATTGGTCGGCAGGCCAACTAAGTTGATTAGCAAGGGTTTCAAAGGTGGTAAAAAACACATCAACTTCTGTCTCTACGAATGGTGGCATTAACTTACTTGCATGTGATATATTGAAACTGACAGGAAGACTGGCAGTATCTTGCTGGCGTTGAGCGAGGTGTGTAGTTTCCAGCTCGAATTCTCGTTGACGACATTCCATAGCCAGAGCTGCTTGTTGTTTGTCATGTTCGCGTTGCATCTCCAATTGGCGTTGTTTTGTTTCAAGCTGTATTCGCTCACGTTCACGGAGTATTGCAATCTCACGTTCTTGTTCATCTTTTCGTATGGCAGCTGCTTCCCTTTGTTGTTCGCGTTCGATCTTGGCCAGCTCTAGTTTGAGTTTCATCGTTGCCAAATCAGTTTTATCTGCAATAAAGTAAGTTTCGTGAGTTTCAGAGTCTATCTTACCTTTCTCTAAGAGATGATCCAGTAACAGGTTATGTATTTCATTTTTGTTGGCTTGGTAGGGAACTTCTACTTGATACTCATGTGCAAGAGTTTGTAATTCAGTCCTCTTGGCACGACTTAAAGTCCCTATTTCACCTGCTGGATCTGTACGGAAAGCTTGGAGACGAAACATGGTGAAATTAGCAAATAAATGCACAACGAATATACTGTTGTGATATGGTGAATGTCAGAAACAGGACAACGTGGCAACTGGTACCTATCCTGTGGAATCGTTAACAATTAATGTTAATTTCAAGATAAATGATTAATAAATCAAGGTCGCAGGAAATCTTGTACCCGGTACTCAATGTAAGAGGATAAGGGCAAGAAAATCCGACTAAACTAGCGAAACTGAGTTTCTAAAACAAATGAAACAGTTAATTGCCTCAAAAGTAAATTAGGTAGTCCAAGAATGTAGGCATACCTTGCCGAGTCTATAGGACATAAGCAAGTTTTTCCCACTGAAATTAATATGATACTTACAGAATTAGCGAACATTTGTGCTCTGAAAAAGAAGGCTAATTCCCTACAAATGTAAATATCATCATCTCTGACCGACGTGTAGGGGTGCGAGGTGTCAACTAGTGACGAGAGCTGCTGCTGAGGTCCCAATTCAGCAACTAAAGTTCGTGCGAGAGGAACTATGACCCTCTTTATCCTCCTACTGTCAGATTGCAGAAGATTAGGTGCTCTTGACCCGGGGACAGACCACAGTACCAATATGATGATCTGCCGAAAATATGAGAAATATCCTAGGGACAAAAGATGGTAAACACGAGTAATAACACGGAGGGAGAGATGACCAATTAAGAGAATGACTAAGGCCTACAGTCACCACGTAATCCAAAGTTGTCTCACCTTCACCATATGCTACTCTCGGAATGCACAATACACACAGCACCATATGAAAATAAAATTGAATATTAAAAATAGTGAAAAGCTACTTTACCAAAGCCAAATACGCTTACCACAAATTTACTATTTGGCACCAGTACCTGAGTGAAGCTCCGTGGACAGGCCCCCACGTAATGTGACGGTAAAGCGTTGGTGTTCGGCTGTTTCAAAAGCTAGGGGCAGGGCCTCGTCACATCACAAAAAAAAAAAAGAGAAGTTTGTCCTTTCGTCTGTGGTAAGGTATTGGGAAGACACACAAAACACAAGTATATAAACAATGAAATTTTAATTACTCTAGTATATTAGTATATTTTGGTAGCAGTCTTTCCCGCAGACATATATTATTAAATATGACCGAAAAAGTAAGATTAATAATTCTAACACGAATTTTCTCGATCTTTCTTACGTTTCTTTTCACTGTTGATGGTAATTCAAAGATCAATTCTCCAAAATTCATTTTTATTTCTAGTCTGACGCGACACTTGAGCGTCTTATGTAATAAGTTTCGTAAAACTTATTACATTTTCAAAAACTTTAGTTTACAAACACACAACTGAAACTGAATAGAGCTGATTGATTGATTGATAAAGATTAAGCCACCCAAGAGGTGGCACGGGCATGAATAGCCCGTAAGTGGTGCAATTTTTTTTCTCAGTATTCTGAGTTTGCATTTAACCATCAAGCTGTTATCGCGGGGGAGGATACTGCTTCACAGTCTTTATGAGGGTGTCCAGCTGCTGAACACCTTTGTTGACCAGGAGAGTGGCTGTGTTGATGGCTTCAGGGTGGCCACTGCATGATTCAGGAACTCTTAAAGCTCTTCTAAGGTCACTGGTTGCTTCACATTCCAGAAGATAGTGAAGTAATGGCTTTTCTGTGACAGTTTGGCAGAAGATGCACTCTCTCTGTCGGGGTTCACCAATCTCCCAGTTGCATCTGTAACCTAGACGTAGTCTATATAACCTAACTGCTGTTTCCCTGTGAATTCCTTTTGGGATATTTAACCTTTCTAATTTGGTTGCCTGAAGATACCATTTTGCAGATGGCGAACCTTCAGCTATTCTCCGGTGTAGGTAGGCTTTGTTGAGATGTGAGAGTTTTTTGGTGATGATGTTTTTTATGTTCTCTAGGCTGGGTTGAATTGTTTTATGTATCACTGGATGACGAGTTGCCAATTTAGCAATTTCATCAGCTTTTTCATTTAATGGGATTCCAATATGGGATGGGATCCAGTTTAAAGTTATGTTGAGTCCTTTGCCTTTAGCGACTGCTCCAAGATACAAAATGGTGGTAATTATTTCCACATTATCTTTCCACTGTTTTTGTCCTAGTATTTGAAGTGCAGCTTTTGAGTCTGTGTGTATGATTGCATTTTGAGTGTTTTGTGCAATCACATATGCGAATGCCTGTTGTATGGCAAATAGCTCAGTTTGGGTTGATGATACTAGTCCTCCCAGTCTCCAATATGCCTGTACGCTGGTCGTGCAAAGAGCAGCGCCAGCACTCTCATATTCTGTGTCCACCGATCTGTCTGTGAAGATGTGGGTGGCTCCTGCTACTGCTATGCTATACATTTGCTCTTCTATTATGCGCCTTAGGATTGTCGGATCATAGGCAGCCTTTTTCATTGGGAGACTTTCTATTACTATTTTGAAAGTAGGCTCTTCCCACGGCGCGGAAGGAGTGTAATTTGGGTGTGGATGATCACCCTCTCTATCAAGAATCATGTTTTTTAAATGTAGTCTGTTTACGACTTTTCCTGCTCTTGCAACCCAAGAGTTTCCATTGTTTTGGCCTAGTCCAACCACCAAGGCCTGCCGTACTGGGATTGGATCAGAAGAAATAATTATCTTACTGACAATTGTAGCTGTCCTTTGTGATATTCTTTCTTGTAGAGAGGGTAAACCCGTCTCCAGTCTAAGAGTTTCAAGCCTGGTCCACATGGGGGCTCCCAGTGCTGCTCTCATAGCATTGTTTTGGGCAACTTCAAGCTTTTTCCACTGTTGGTGTGACAGACTTGTGAGTGCAGGTGCTACATAATCGATCACTGATCTGACAGCCTGTACATAGTATGTGCGAAGGACTTGCAGATTGGCTCCTCCAGAAAGGGAGGTTAGCGACCTGAGAATTGCCGTCCGGGCCGCAGTTCGCTCTCTCAAGTAAGTGACCTCAGCATTAAAATTCATGTGTGTGTCCAGGATGATTCCTAGATACTGATAGGTGTCGACCCATTTAATTGGTTGACCCTGTACTGTGAGTTGGATGTTGGGCTTCGCTATTTTTATGGGCATGGCCTTTGACTTTGAGGGGTTGAGTTTGATCCCAATCTGTTTTGCCTTTTTACTGATGCAGTCTAAGCATTTGGGTGCAAGGCACGCCGCATCCCTTCCTTTTATGATGATGACAAAGTCGTCTGCGTAGTTTAGCAGCCTGCAGTGATGTGGAAGTTTCAACCTCATTATTCTTTCCATTAAACAGTTGAAGAGAGAGGGCTGAGAATACCTCCTTGCGGTGTACCATTTTCATGTCTTTTGTACTCAGAGACTGTGCCATGAAGTTTTACTCTTGCTTCTCTGTTTATGAGACAGTTTTTGGTCCAGGAGAGCAGGTTGCCTCTGACCTCTTTGTCAATGAGGCAGCAGAGAATAGCTGGGGCGCTAGCCAGTTCAAAGGCTTTTTCGAGGTCCAGGAATATCAGCATTCCTGGTCTGTCATTCAAGTGGGCTAACAGAGTTGTAATACATTCCACTGTGCCAACCCCTCTTCTATAGGCATACATATCATGGTGCAGTTTAGGCATTTTCCACTCCAGTCTGTTGAGTGCCATTCTGTCAGCAGTCTTGGCTGCACAGCTTTGGAGAGAGATGGGCCTGGGATTAGCTGGATCTTTGGGTTTTGGGATCGGCACTATGTCTGCTCTATTCCAAGCAGAAGGTCTAGTTTGAGAAGTCCAGGCTAAATTAATTAACCTTAGGTATGCAGCGTCTCCCTCTGGGCCGAGGTTTCTAATCATTTTATAGGTTATTTTGTCGGCTCCAGGGGATGTAACCTTGGAGTTTTTCTTAGCCCGATTGAGCTCATCCAGTGTGAAGGGGGCATTAGTGTCAGAGACTTCTTCACATGCTGTAAGGATTCTGTGCCACCTTTCTTCCTCTAGTCCGGTCTGTACTGCTAATACATCTGGTGGAAGTTGATTGCTGGCTGCTCTCTCTGCAAACCTGGTTGCCAGTACTTCGGCTTCCTGTTGAGGATCCTTGGGGTGTGGAGCTTTAGGTGTTTTATTCCCTTTGGGCCCGGTGAATTTGCTGCCACATCTCTCCGAGAGAGGTGTGTTCATTCAGGTGTGAACACCATTCCAGCCACTTTTGTTCTTTTATTTGTCTGGTCTCTCGATGTACATGTTCCTTGACCTCACAAAGTAAGATCCAGTTGCGGTCACTTGGCTGCTTTTTGTATAGCTTTCTTGTTCTATTGAGTCTATGGTTGAGTTCTTTGACACGTTCGCAATAGTACCAATGATCTTTATGGTGTCCGGTGGACTGTTTTTTCAGTGGGATTGAGTGGTTGGCTGCACTTTGAATCGCTTTGACAAATTCTTGTTCTGCCTGATTAATGTCTTCGGGAAGATCATAGTTTCTTTGCCACTCTGAAATGAGGTTTTGAAATCGGTCCCAGTTTGCTAAAGCAAAGTTCCAGGCTTCAGATGGAGGCGGAGGTGGGGTGGGTAGGTCTAACTGAAGATCAATTTGGACCCCATAGTGGTCGCTTGTCAGTGTGGGCTCAACTGACCATGTTGCTGCATCTCTTAGGGAGGCTGAAACGAAGGTTAGGTCTAATCTGCCTCCTTGGATGTGGGTAGGTTCATTCTTGTTTAGGATTTGTATTTCTGGAAGCTGGTCCAGTAGATGTGTAATGTGTATGCCGGCTTCATTTGTTTTGTTCGAGCCCAGTGCCAATCGATGATGGGCATTAAAATCTCCACAAATGATTGTGTTGTCGCGTGTCCAAATAACACAGAGAGATCCATTTCGGCTTGTGGAGACCTGTACACATTGAACACCTCAAGTTTGTCGTGTCTTAGCTCAATGGTGACTCCCATTACCTCTGTCCCTGCTCCACAATTGGGTGGGCTGGTTATGGATTTGGAGATCAGGTCACATTTTACATAGATTGCACATCCCCTGGATTGCCCATTGATCCATGGAAGGAAGAAGCCTCGATAGCCTGAGATTTTAGGATCTAATCCGGCTCGAAGCAAGCTCTCCTGTATTATCAGGATGTCTATGCCCTTGGTTGCTGCTATGCATTGCAAGTGTTGCAATTTAGTGCGCAGTCCTTGCGCATTCCATTGCAGGATCTTTAGAATTCTAGGTTCTTGGAATTTGCTGATAATTCCGTGGTATCCATGGAGTCTGATGAACACGCCATGGAAGTTGCAATTGGTGTATAGGTTCTTAGTGGACCTGAAATTGACTCATCAATGTCGCTTTCCGACGAGCTGGACTCTATCTGCTTTTTATGGGGGTGTCTCCGGCCCTGCTGTCTTGACGGTGTGGATATTACATCTTCGAATTTTTCGAGCTTGAGCTCAATTGTCTTCCGAGTCTCTGTGGTTTGCCTGATTCCATGTGAAGACAGCAGACTTTCGATCAACTCAGTGACCAAAGTTTTGAGCATTGGCCAGAGAGCGTCCAGTTCAGTGGGAGCACTATTTAATGTTGTGCAGGTTAGGGGCCTAGTGGCTTTTAGACCCTTCTCGGTGGTAACTTTGGCACTGGAATTGCTACTCCTATTGGCCCCAATGTGCTTGCTGGATGAAATGGGAGGCCGACTGCTTTGAACATGATTCTTGTGTCCTCCATCTTTCTTTTTGTCCTGTACTGTCTTCTCACCCTTCACCATGGCCGATGGTGAAGGGCCGTGTGCCCCCTCTTCCTGAATGGGTAAACCCCACGTGGTTTTAGTGGGCATGGGAGCTGGTATTCGTTTTGGTGGGGGTTTCGGCTCCGCTGTAGGCGTGGTGGGGTTCGTTTGAAGCCTTTTGAGCCTTTCAGGGCATTTCAAGTTCCAGGCATGATGTGCCTTGGATTATGTTCAAGATTGATTGATTGATAAAGATTAAGCACCCAAGAGGTGGCACGGGCATGAATAGCCCGTAAGTGGTACAATTTTTTTTTCCCAGTGTTCTGAGGTTGCATTTAACCATCAAGCTGTTATCGTGGGGGAGGATACTGCTTCGCAGTCTTTATGAGGGTGTCCAGCTGCTGGACACCTTTGTTGACCAGGAGAGTGGCTGTATTGATGGCTTCAGGGTGGCCACTGCATGATTCAGGAACTCTTAAAGCTCTTCTAAGGTCATTGGTTGCTTCACATTCCAGAAGATAGTGAAGTAATGGCTTTTCTGTGACAGTTTGGCAGAAGATGCACTCTCTCTGTCGGGGTTCACCAATCTCCCAGTTGCATCTGTAACCTAGACGTAGTCTATATAGCCTAACTGCTATTTCCCTGTGGATTCCTTTTGGGATATTTAACCTTTCTAATTTGGTTGCCTGAAGATACCATTTTGCAGATGGCGAACCTTCAGCTATTCTCTGGTGCAGGTAGGCTTTGTTGAGATGTGAGAGTTTTTTGGTGATGATGTTTTTTATGTTCTCTAGGCTGGGTTGAATTATTTTATGTATCACTGGATGACGAGTTGCCAATTTAGCAATTTCATCAGCTTTTTCATTTAATGGGATTCCAATATGGGATGGGATCCAGTTTAAAGTTATGTTGAGGCCTTTGCCTTTAGCGACTGCTCCTTGATACAAAATGGTGGTAATTATTTCCACATTATCTTTCCACTGTTTTTGTCCTAGTATTTGAAGTGCAGCTTTTGAGTCTGTGTGTATGATTGCATTTTGAGTGTTTTGTGCAATCACATATGCGAATGCCTGTTGTATGGCAAACAGCTCAGTTTGGGTTGATGATACTAGTCCTCCCAGTCTCCAATATGCCTGAACGCTGGTCGTGCAAAGAGCAGCGCCAGCACTCTCATTTTCTGTGTCCACCGATCCGTCTGTGAAGATGTGGGTGGCTCCTGCTACTGCTATGCTATACATTTGCTCTTAAGAACATAAGAACATAAGAACATAAGAACAAAGGTAACTGCAGAAGGCCTATTGGCCCATACGAGGCAGCTCCTATTCTATAACCACCCAATCCCACTCATATACTTGTCCAACCCGTGCTTGAAACAATCGAGGGACCCCACCTCCACAATGTTACGCGGCAATTGGTTCCACAAATCAACAACCCTGTTACTGAACCAGTATTTACCCAAGTCTTTCCTAAATCTAAACTTATCCAATTTATATCCATTGTTTCGTGTTCTGTCCTGTGTTGATACTTTTAATACCCTATTAATATCCCCCCGGTTATGTCCATTCATCCACTTGTAAACCTCTATCATGTCACCCCTAACTCTTCGCCTTTCCAGTGAATGCAACTTAAGCTTTGTTAATCTTTCTTCATATGAAAGATTTCTAATTTGGGGAATTAACTTAGTCATCCTACGCTGGACACGTTCAAGTGAATTTATATCCATTCTATAATATGGCGACCAAAACTGAACTGCATAATCTAAATGGGGCCTAACTAGAGCAAGATATAGCTTGAGAACCACACCAGGTGTCTTGTTACTAACGCTGCGATTAATAAATCCAAGTGTCCGATTTGCCTTATTACGAACATTTATGCATTGATCCTTTTGTTTTAAATTCTTACTAATCATAACTCCCAGATCCCTTTCGCAATCCGACTTCGCAATCACAACACCATCTAGCTCGTATCTTGTAACTCTATCATCATTACCTAACCTCAGAACTTTACATTTATCAGCATTAAACTGCATCTGCCAATCCTTTGACCATTTCAAAACCCTATCTAGATCAACTTGAAGTGATAGTGAGTCCTCCTCCGAATTAATTTCCCTACCGATTTTCGTATCATCGGCAAATTTGCAAATGTTGCTACTCAAACCTGAATCTAAATCATTTATATATATTATAAACAACAGAGGTCCCAGGACAGAGCCTTGAGGCACTCCACTTACAACATTTTCCCACTCTGACTTGATTCCATTTATACTAACTCTCTGTTTCCTTTGGTATAGCCATGCCCTAATCCAGCTTAATATAGCACCCCCAATACCATGAGACTCTATTTTTTTTAATCAGTCTTTCATGTGGCACTGTATCAAAAGCTTTGCTAAAGTCAAGGTATACAACATCGCAATCCTTACCACTATCAACTGCCTCAACAATGCTAGAATAAAAAGATAACAAATTTGTTAAACATGAACGGCCATTTATAAAACCATGTTGCGACTCAATTATTAATTTATGTTTTTCAAGATGAAGACGAATTTTATTTGCTATTATAGATTTGAGTAACTTTCCCACAATAGACGTTAGGCTAATTGGTCGATAGTTAGACGCAAGTGATCTATCTCCTTTCTTAAAAACTGGTATCACATTAGCAACTTTCCAAAACATAAGAACATAAGAACATAAGAACAAAGGTAACTGCAGAAGGCCTATTGGCCCATATGAGGCAGCTCCTATTCTATAACCACCCAATCCCACTCATATACTTGTCCAACCCGTGCTTGAAACAATCGAGGGACCCCACCTCCACAATGTTACGCGGCAATTGGTTCCACAAATCAACAACCCTGTTACTGAACCAGTATTTACCCAAGTCTTTCCTAAATCTAAACTTATCCAATTTATATCCATTGTTTCGTGTTCTGTCCTGTGTTGATACTTTTAATACCCTATTAATATCCCCCCGGTTATGTCCATTCATCCACTTGTAAACCTCTATCATGTCACCCCTAACTCTTCGCCTTTCCAGTGAATGCAACTTAAGCTTTGTTAATCTTTCTTCATATGAAAGATTTCTAATTTGGGGAATTAACTTAGTCATCCTACGCTGGACACGTTCAAGTGAATTTATATCCATTCTATAATATGGCGACCAAAACTGAACTGCATAATCTAAATGGGGCCTAACTAGAGCAAGATATAGCTTGAGAACCACACCAGGTGTCTTGTTACTAACGCTGCGATTAATAAATCCAAGTGTCCGATTTGCCTTATTACGAACATTTATGCATTGATCCTTTTGTTTTAAATTCTTACTAATCATAACTCCCAGATCCCTTTCGCAATCCGACTTCGCAATCACAACACCATCTAGCTCGTATCTTGTAACTCTATCATCATTACCTAACCTCAGAACTTTACATTTATCAGCATTAAACTGCATCTGCCAATCCTTTGACCATTTCAAAACCCTATCTAGATCAACTTGAAGTGATAGTGAGTCCTCCTCCGAATTAATTTCCCTACCGATTTTCGTATCATCGGCAAATTTGCAAATGTTGCTACTCAAACCTGAATCTAAATCATTTATATATATTATAAACAACAGAGGTCCCAGGACAGAGCCTTGAGGCACTCCACTTACAACATTTTCCCACTCTGACTTGATTCCATTTATACTAACTCTCTGTTTCCTTTGGTATAGCCATGCCCTAATCCAGCTTAATATAGCACCCCCAATACCATGAGACTCTATTTTTTTAATCAGTCTTTCATGTGGCACTGTATCAAAAGCTTTGCTAAAGTCAAGGTATACAACATCGCAATCCTTACCACTATCAACTGCCTCAACAATGCTAGAATAAAAAGATAACAAATTTGTTAAACATGAACGGCCATTTATAAAACCAAACTCTGGCACTCTGCCTGACTCTATTGATTTATTAAATATGGTTGACAGTGGGTCACAAAGCTCCTCTTTGCATTCTTTAAGCACCCTAGCAAACACTTCATCCGGCCCTGGGGATTTGTTTGGTTTGAGTTTTACTATTTGTTTAAGAACATCCTCCCTGGTAACTGCTAAACTCGTCAACCTGTCCTCGTCCCCACCCACATAGACTTGTTCGGCTGAAGGCATATTGTTAAGTTCCTCTTTAGTAAATACAGATACAAAATATTTATTAAAAATACTACTCATCTCTTCATCACTATTTGTTATTTGACCTGTCTCAGTTTTTAATGGACCTATCCTTTCCCTAGTCTTAGTACGATATAACTGAAAAAACCCTTTAGGATTTGTCTTTGCTTGCCCTGCTATGCGAACTTCATAGTTTCTTTTTGCTTTCCTTATTTCTTTTTTAACATTTCTAACCAGTTGTACGAATTCCTGTTCTAAAGTGACCTCCCCATTTTTAATCCTTTTGTACCAAGCTCTCTTTTTACCTATAAGGTTCTTCAAATTCTTTGTTATCCACTTTGGGTCATTAGTATACGATCTATTCAATTTGTATGGTATACTACGTTCCTGTGCTTTGTTTAGAATATTCTTAAATAAGTTATATATTGAATCCACATCGAAATCCCCATTTAAGTCACCTATCGCTGGGTTCATGTCTCGCTCCAAGACCGGCCCACACCCCATACCCAAGCCTTTCCAATCAATTTGACCCAAAAAATTTCTTAGGCTATTAAAATCAGCTTTTCGAAAATCTGGCACTTTAACAGAATTTTCTCCTACTGGTCTATTCCATTCTATGCTAAATCTGATTTCTTTGTGATCACTGCTCCCTAGCTCACTCCCTATTTCGATGTCATTAATTTGTGTTTCCCTGTTAGTTAACACTAAATCTAAAATATTATTTTCCCGTGTTGGTTCCTTAATGTGTTGCGTAAGAAAGCAATCGTCAATTAATTCTAGAAAATCTTCTGCTTCACTATTCCCTGTTTTGTTCAACCAGTTTATTCCGCTAAAATTAAAGTCACCCATGACATAAATACTGTTAGATCTAGATGCTCTAGATATTTCATCCCATAGATGCTTTGCTTCCATTCTGTCTAAATTTGGTGGCCTATATATTACTCCTATTATAATATTATTAGCTTTTTCGTTTAATTCAATCCAAATAGTTTCTGTGTGTGGCTCTGTTTTGATTCCCTCTTTGAGACTACATTTCAAATTGTCCCTAACATATATGGCTACTCCACCTCCTCGTCTAATATATCTATCTGTGTGAAATAGTTTAAATCCATATATTTGATATTCAGCTAATAGTTCTCTATTTTCTACATTCATCCACGTTTCGGTAAGTGCAATAATATCTATTTTTTCTGTGCAGACAAGAGCATTTAATTCGTTAATTTTATTTCTTAGACTCCTACTGTTAGTGTAATATACCCTAAGTGAATTGTTATTTTGCGGACCTTCTCTTTCCCTGATCGTTTTGCCAATTCCTTTCTCCCACAAACACATACTTTTATTACCTCCTTCCTCCAAATCAATTCCCATACCTCTATCTACTAACAGTTTAAACCCAAACAAACACCTCTAACCACAGCAACAACCCCAGCTCTCGATAGATGCACCCCATCACGAGCATACATTTCATTTCTTCCATAGAAGTGTTCCCAGTTGTCTATGAAAGATATTGCATTTGATTTGCAATATCTTTCCAGCCGGCAATTGACACCAAGTGCCCTCGATATCCATTCATTTCCCACTCCCTTTCTTGGAAGAATGCCACATATGATCGGGATTCCTCCCTTGCTCCTAACTAACTCTATGGCTGTTTTATACCTCTGAATCAGTTCCTCACTCCTGACTCGACCAACATCATTTCCTCCCACGCTAATGCAAATAATGGGATTGTTCCCATTACCAGCCATAATATCATTCATGTTGTTTATAATATCACCAATGCCAGCTCCGGGATAGCAAACCCTTAACCTGTTCCCCCTATCTCTAGCACAAAACGTTCTATCCAAATACCTTATCTGGGAATCTCCCACAACTAATGTTTGCTTAGGTACTTCCTTTACTTTCTGAGGGGCCTGCGCTTCCTTTCTCTTCGTTGCTTTCCCTTTTGCGCGATCCACAGTCTCTCCACAGCACTCGTCCTCCAAAACGTCAAATGAATTTGAAGTTGCTATGGCGTTTGAAGGCGGCTTTATCAGTCTTCTTAAGGCCCCTGTCTTTCGCAACTCTCCAAGACGAGGTCCCTTTACTGCTGGTCTCCTCCTTCGTTACTTCTCGTTGTTTTTTAAGCTGACGCACCTCCTCCCGCAGAGAGTCCAACTCTGTCCTCAGGGCTCCCACTAGAGTCACCAGGTCCTTCACTACAACTTCCATATTGCTATGATAATATAATAACACTCAGGAGCTCCGGTTAACACAACCTCTCACTGTGACTTCACCTGACCGACTCTTCTATTATGCGCCTTAGGATTGTCGGATCATAGGCAGCCTTTTTCATTGGGAGACTTTCTATTACTATTTCGAAAGTAGGCTCTTCCCACGGCGCGGAAGGAGTGTAATTTGGATGTGGATGATCACCTTCTCTATCAAGAATCATGTTTTTTAAATGTAGTCTGTTTACGACTTTTCCTGCTCTTGCAACCCAAGAGTTTCCATTGTTTTGGCCTAGTCCAACCACCAAAGCCTGCCGTACTGGGATTGGATCAGAAGAAATAATTATCTTACTGATAATTGCAGCTGTCCTTTGTGATATTCTTTCTTGTAGAGAGGGTAAACCCGTCTCCAGTCTAAGAGTTTCAAGCCTGGTCCACATGGGGGCTCCCAGTGCAGCTCTCATAGCATTGTTTTGGGCAACTTCAAGCTTTTTCCACTGTTGGTGTGACAGATTTGTGAGTGCAGGTGCGGCATAATCGATCACTGATCTGACTGCCTGTACATAGTATGTGCGAAGGACTTGCAGATTGGCTCCTCCAGAAAGGGAGGTTAACGACCTGAGGATTGCCGTCCGGGCCGCAGTTCGCTCTCTCAAGTAAGTGACCTCAGCATTAAAATTCATGTGTGTGTCCAGGATGATTCCTAGATACTGATAGGTGTCGACCCATTCTATTGGTTGACCCTGTACTGTGAGTTGGATGTTGGGCTTCGCTATTTTTATGGGCATGGCCTTTGACTTTGAGGGGTTGAGTTTGATCCCAATCTGTTTTGCCTCTTTACTGATGCAGTCTAAGCATTTGGGTGCAAGGCGCGCCGCATCCCTTCCTTTTATGATGATGACAAAGTCGTCCGCGTAGTTTAGCAGCCTGCAGTGGCTGCAGGCTGCTAAACTATGGGAGTTTCAACCTCATTATTCTTTCCATTAAACAGTTGAAGAGGGCTAAGAATACCTCCTTGCGGTGTACCATTTTCATGTCTTTTGTACTCAGAGACTGTGCCATGAAGTTTTACTCTTGCTTCTCTGTTTATGAGACAGTTTTTGGTCCAGGAGAGCAGGTTGCCTCTGACCTCTTTGTCAATGAGGCAGCGGTTCAAGATTGATTGATTGATGAAGATTAAGCCACCCAAGAGGTGGCACGGGCATGAATAGCCCGTAAGTGGTGGCCCTTTTGAGCCATTACCAGTATCAAGAGCTGATTCTGGAGATCTGTGGAGTCGCGACTGCACCCTGCGTGACGGGAGATGTCTCCCTTATGAATGTGTTAAGATGAAGATGAAGCAACCTAAAAGGTGGCACGGGCATAAATAGCCCGTAAGTGGTGGCCATTTTAAGCCATTACCAGTATCAAGAGCTGATACTGGAGATCTGTGGAGGTGCAAATGCACCCTGCATGACGGGAGATGTCTCCCTTGTGAATGTTTTAAGATGAAGATGAATCCACCCAAAAGGTGGCACGGGCATAAATAGCCCGTAAGTGGTGGCCATTTTATGCCATTACCAGTATCAGGAGCTGATACTGGAGATCTGTGGAGGTGCGAATGCACCCTACATGACGGGAGATGTCTCCCTTGTGAATGTGTTAAGATGAAGATGAAGCCACCCAAAAGGTGGCATAGGCATGAATAGCTCGTAAGTGGTGGCCCTTTTGAGCCATCACCAGTATCAATAGATGATACTGGACAGCGGTTCAATTGATTGATGATTGATGATTGATAAAGATTAAGCCACCCAAAAGGTGGCACGGGCATGAATAGCCCGTAAGTGGTGGCCCTTTTGAGCCATTACCAGTATCAATAGATGATACTGGAGATCTGTGGAGGTGCGACTGCACCCTACGTGACGGGAGATGCCTCCCGTGAGCGGTTCAAGCGTGGGTTGGATATTTATATGAGTGGGATTAGGTGGATAGGACCTACTTCGAATAAGAACATAAGAACATAAGAACAAAGGTAACTGCAGAAGGCCTATTGGCCCATACGAGGCAGCTCCTATTCTATAACCACCCAATCCCACTCATATACTTGTCCAACCCGTGCTTGAAACAATCGAGGGACCCCACCTCCACAATGTTACGCGGCAATTGGTTCCACAAATCAACAACCCTGTTACTGAACCAGTATTTACCCAAGTCTTTCCTAAATCTAAACTTATCCAATTTATATCCATTGTTTCGTGTTCTGTCCTGTGTTGATACTTTTAATACCCTATTAATATCCCCCCGCATGGACCAATAGACCTTCTACTGTTACGTTTATTCTTATGTTCTTATGGAAAGGCAAAGAGTTAAGGGTAAAATGATAGTGGTGTACAAGTGGATGAACTTATATATCAAAGGAGATATTTATAGAGTATTAAAAGTATCAACACAAGACATAACACGAAACAATAGGTATAAATGGAAAGTTGAGGGAAAGTTACTCGAATCTATAATAGCAAATAAAATTCGTCTTCATCTTGAAAAACATAAATTAATAATTGAGTCGCAACATGGTTTTATAAATGGCCGTTCATGTTTAACAAATTTGTTTTCCTTTTATTCTAGCATAGTTGAGGCAGTTGATAGTGGTAAGGATTGTGATGTTGTGTACCTTGACTTTAGCAAAGCCTTTGATACAGTGCCACATGAAAGACTGATTAAAAAGATAGAGGCTCATGGTATTGGGGGTGCTATATTAAGCTGGAATAGGGCTTGGCTATACCAAAGGAAACAGAGAGTTAGTATAAATGGAGTCAAGTCAGAGTGGGAAAATGTTGTAAGTGGAGTGCCTCAAGGCTCTATCCTGGGACCTCTGTTTTTATAATATATATATATGATTTAGATTCAGGTTTGAGTAGCAACATTTGCAAATTTGCCGATGATACGAAAATCGGTAGGGAAATTAATTCGGAGGAGAAGAACAAAGGTAACTGCAGATGGCCTATTGGCCCATACGAGGCAGCTCCTATCTATAACCACCCAATCCCACTCATATACATGTCCAACCCGCGCTTGAAACAATGGAGGGACCCCACATCCACCACGTTACGCGGCAATTGGTTCCACAAATCAACAACCCTGTTACTGAACCAGTATTTACCCAAGTCTTTCCTAAATCTAAACTTATCCAATTTATACCCATTGTTTCGTGTTCTGTCTTGTGTTGATATTTTTAATACCCTATTAATATCCCCCCTGTTATGTCCATTCATCCACTTGTAAACCTCTATCATGTCACCCCTAACTCTTCGCCTTTCCAGTGAATGCAACTTAACCTTTGTTAATCTTTCTTCATATGAAAGATTTCTAATTTGGGGAATTAACTTAGTCATCCTACGCTGGACACGTTCAAGTGAATTTATATCCATTCTATAATATGGCGACCAAAACTGAACTGCATAATCTAAATGGGGCCTAACTAGAGCAAGATATAGCTTGAGAACCACACAAGGTGTCTTGTTACTAATGCTGCGATTAATAAATCCAAGTGTCCGATTTGCCTTATTACGAACATTCATGCATTGATCCTTTTGTTTTAAATTCTTACTAATCATAACTCCCAGATCCCTTTCGCAATCCGACTTCGCAATCTCAACACCATCTAGTTCGTATCTTGTAACTCTATCATCATTACCTAGCCTCAGAACTTTATATTTATCAGCATTAAACTGTATTTGCCAATCATTTGACCATTTCAAAACCCTATCTAGATCAACATGAAGTGATAGTGAATCCTCCTCCGAATTAATTTCCCTACCGATTTTCGTATCATCGGCAAATTTGCAAATGTTGCTACTCAAACCTGAATCTAAATAATTTATATATATTATAAACAACAGAGGTCCCAGGACAGAGCCTTGATGCACTCCACTTACAACATTTTCCCACTCTGACTTGATTCCATTTATACTAACTCTCTGTTTCCTTTGGAATAGCCATGCACTAATCCAAGTTAATATAGCACCCCCAATACCACGAGCTTCTATTTTTTTAATTAGTCTTTCATGTGGCACTGTATCAAAGGCTTTGCTAAAGTCAAGGTACACAGCATCACAATCCTTACCACTATCAACTGCCTCAACTATGCTGGAATAAAAAGTTAGCAAATTTGTTAAACATGAACGGCCGTTTGTAAAACCATGTTGCGACTCATTTATTAATTTATGTTTTTCAAGATGGAGACGAATTATATTTGCAATTATTGATTCAAGTAACTTTGCCACATAAGACGTTAGGCTAGTGTTGTTATATCATCATAGCAATATTCAGAGTGTTGTTATATCATCATAGCAATATGGAAGTTGTAGTTAAGGACCTGGTGACTCTAGTGGGAGCCCTGAGGACAGAGTTGGACTTTCTGCGGGAGGAGGTGCGTCAGCTTAAAGAACAACGAGAAGTAACGAAGGAGGAGACCAGCAGTAAAGGGACCTCGTCTTGGAGAGTTGTGAAAGACAGGGGCCTTAAGAAGACTTTGATAAAGCCGCCTTCAAACGCCATAGCAACCTCTAATTCATTTGACGTTTTGGAGGACGAGTGCTGTGGAGAGACTGTGGATCGCGCAAAAGGGAAAGCAACGAAGAGAAAGGAAGCGCAGGCCCCTCAGAGGGTAAAGGAAGTACCTAAGCAAACATTAGTTGTGGGAGATTCCCAGATAAGGTATTTGGATAGAACGTTTTGTGCTAGAGATAGGGGGAACAGGTTAAGGGTTTGCTATCCCGGAGCTGGCATTGGTGATATTATAAACAACATGAATGATATTATGGCTGGTAATGGGAACAATCCCATTATTTGCATTAGCGTGGGAGGAAATGATGTTGGTCGAGTTAGGAGTGAGGAACTGATTCAGAGGTATAAAACAGCCATAGAGTTAGTTAGGAGCAAGGGAGGAATCCCGATCGTATGTGGCATTCTTCCAAGAAAGGGAGTGGGAAATGAATGGATATCGAGGGCACTTGGTGTCAATTGCCGGCTGGAAAGATATTGCAAATCAAATGCAATATCTTTCATAGACAACTGGGAACACTTCTATGGAAGAAATGAAATGTATGCTCGTGATGGGGTGCATCTATCGAGAGCTGGGGTTGTTGCTGTTGCGAACTCGTTAGAAGAAGTGGTTAGAGGTGTTTGTTTGGGTTTAAACTGTTAGTAGATAGAGGTATGGGAATTGATTTGGAGGAAGGAGGTAATAAAAGTATGTGTTTGTGGGAGAAAGGAATTGGCAAAACGACCAGGGAAAGAGAAGGTCCGCAAAATAACAATTCACTTAGGGTATATTACACTAACAGTAGAAGTCTAAGAAATAAAATTAACGAATTAAATGCTCTTGTCTGCACAGAAAAAATAGATATTATTGCACTTACCGAAACGTGGATGAATGTAGAAAATAGAGAACTATTAGCTGAATATCAAATATATGGATTTAAACTATTTCACACAGATAGATATATTAGACGAGGAGGTGGAGTAGCCATATATGTTAGGGACAATTTGAAATGTAGTCTCAAAGAGGGAATCAAAACAGAGCCACACACAGAAACTATTTGGATTGAATTAAACGAAAAAGCTAATAATATTATAATAGGAGTAATATATAGGCCACCAAATTTAGACAGAATGGAAGCAAAGCATCTATGGGATGAAATATCTAGAGCATCTAGATCTAACAGTATTTATGTCATGGGTGACTTTAATTTTAGCGGAATAAACTGGTTGAACAAAACAGGGAATAGTGAAGCAGAAGATTTTCTAGAATTAATTGACGATTGCTTTCTTACGCAACACATTAAGGAACCAACACGGGAAAATAATATTTTAGATTTAGTGTTAACTAACAGGGAAACGCAAATTAATGACATCGAAATAGGGAGTGAGCTAGGGAGCAGTGATCACAAAGAAATCAGATTTAGCATAGAATGGAATAGACCAGTAGGAGAAAATTCTGTTAAAGTGCCAGATTTTCGTAAAGCTGATTTTAATAGCCTAAGAAATTTTTTGGGTCAAATTGATTGGAAAGTCTTGGGTATGGGGTGTGGGCCGGTCTTGGAGCGAGACATGAACCCAGCGATAGGTGACTTAAATGGGGATTTCGATGTGGATTCAATATATAACTTATTTAAGAATATTCTAAACAAAGCACAGGAACGTAGTATACCATACAAATTGAATAGATCGAATACTAATGACCCAAAGTGGATAACAAAGAATTTGAAGAACCTTATAGGTAAAAAGAGAGCTTGGTACAAAAGGATTAAAAATGGGGAGGTCACTTTAGAACAGGAATTCGTACAACTGGTTAGAAATGTTAAAAAAGAGATAAGGAAAGCAAAAAGAAACTATGAAGTTCGCATAGCAGGGCAAGCAAAGACAAATCCTAAAGGGTTTTTTCAGTTATATCGTACTAAGACTAGGGAAAGGATAGGTCCATTAAAAACTGAGACAGGTCAAATAACAGATAGTGATGAAGAGATGAGTAGTATTTTTAATAAATATTTTGTATCTGTATTTACTAAAGAGGAACTTAACAATATGCCTTCAGCCGAACAAGTCTATGTGGGTGGGGACGAGGACAGGTTGACGAGTTTAGCAGTTACCAGGGAGGATGTTCTTAAACAAATAGTAAAACTCAAACCAAACAAATCCCCAGGGCCGGATGAAGTGTTTGCTAGGGTGCTTAAAGAATGCAAAGAGGAGCTTTGTGACCCACTGTCAACCATATTTAATAAATCAATAGAGTCAGGCAGAGTGCCAGAGTTTTGGAAAGTTGCTAATGTGATACCAGTTTTTAAGAAAGGAGATAGATCACTTGCGTCTAACTATCGACCAATTAGCCTAACGTCTATTGTGGGAAAGTTACTCGAATCTATAATAGCAAATAAAATTCGTCTTCATCTTGAAAACAATAAATTAATAATTGAGTCGCAACATGGTTTTATAAATGGCCGTTCATGTTTAACAAATTTGTTATCTTTTTATTCTAGCATTGTTGAGGCAGTTGATAGTGGTAAGGATTGCGATGTTGTATACCTTGACTTTAGCAAAGCTTTTGATACAGTGCCACATGAAAGACTGATTAAAAAAATAGAGTCTCATGGTATTGGGGGTGCTATATTAAGCTGGATTAGGGCATGGCTATACCAAAGGAAACAGAGAGTTAGTATAAATGGAATCAAGTCAGAGTGGGAAAATGTTGTAAGTGGAGTGCCTCAAGGCTCTGTCCTGGGACCTCTGTTGTTTATAATATATATAAATGATTTAGATTCAGGTTTGAGTAGCAACATTTGCAAATTTGCCGATGATACGAAAATCGGTAGGGAAATTAATTCGGAGGAGGACTCACTATCACTTCAAGTTGATCTAGATAGGGTTTTGAAATGGTCAAAGGATTGGCAGATGCAGTTTAATGCTGATAAATGTAAAGTTCTGAGGTTAGGTAATGATGATAGAGTTACAAGATACGAGCTAGATGGTGTTGTGATTGCGAAGTCGGATTGCGAAAGGGATCTGGGAGTTATGATTAGTAAGAATTTAAAACAAAAGGATCAATGCATAAATGTTCGTAATAAGGCAAATCGGACACTTGGATTTATTAATCGCAGCGTTAGTAACAAGACACCTGGTGTGGTTCTCAAGCTATATCTTAAGAACATAAGAACATAAGAACAAAGGTAACTGCAGAAGGCCTATTGGCCCATACGAGGCAGCTCCTATTCTATAACCACCCAATCCCACTCATATACTTGTCCAACCCGTGCTTGAAACAATCGAGGGACCCCACCTCCACAATGTTACGCGGCAATTGGTTCCACAAATCAACAACCCTGTTACTGAACCAGTATTTACCCAAGTCTTTCCTAAATCTAAACTTATCCAATTTATATCCATTGTTTCGTGTTCTGTCCTGTGTTGATACTTTTAATACCCTATTAATATCCCCCCGGTTATGTCCATTCATCCACTTGTAAACCTCTATCATGTCACCCCTAACTCTTCGCCTTTCCAGTGAATGCAACTTAAGCTTTGTTAATCTTTCTTCATATGAAAGATTTCTAATTTGGGGAATTAACTTAGTCATCCTACGCTGGACACGTTCAAGTGAATTTATATCCATTCTATAATATGGCGACCAAAACTGAACTGCATAATCTAAATGGGGCCTAACTAGAGCAAGATATAGCTTGAGAACCACACCAGGTGTCTTGTTACTAACGCTGCGATTAATAAATCCAAGTGTCCGATTTGCCTTATTACGAACATTTATGCATTGATCCTTTTGTTTTAAATTCTTACTAATCATAACTCCCAGATCCCTTTCGCAATCCGACTTCGCAATCACAACACCATCTAGCTCGTATCTTGTAACTCTATCATCATTACCTAACCTCAGAACTTTACATTTATCAGCATTAAACTGCATCTGCCAATCCTTTGACCATTTCAAAACCCTATCTAGATCAACTTGAAGTGATAGTGAGTCCTCCTCCGAATTAATTTCCCTACCGATTTTCGTATCATCGGCAAATTTGCAAATGTTGCTACTCAAACCTGAATCTAAATCATTTATATATATTATAAACAACAGAGGTCCCAGGACAGAGCCTTGAGGCACTCCACTTACAACATTTTCCCACTCTGACTTGATTCCATTTATACTAACTCTCTGTTTCCTTTGGTATAGCCATGCCCTAATCCAGCTTAATATAGCACCCCCAATACCATGAGACTCTATTTTTTTAATCAGTCTTTCATGTGGCACTGTATCAAAAGCTTTGCTAAAGTCAAGGTATACAACATCGCAATCCTTACCACTATCAACTGCCTCAACAATGCTAGAATAAAAAGATAACAAATTTGTTAAACATGAACGGCCATTTATAAAACCATGTTGCGACTCAATTATTAATTTATTGTTTTCAAGATGAAGACGAATTTTATTTGCTATTATAGATTCGAGTAACTTTCCCACAATAGACGTTAGGCTAATTGGTCGATAGTTAGACGCAAGTGATCTATCTCCTTTCTTAAAAACTGGTATCACATTAGCAACTTTCCAAAACTCTGGCACTCTGCCTGACTCTATTGATTTATTAAATATGGTTGACAGTGGGTCACAAAGCTCCTCTTTGCATTCTTTAAGCACCCTAGCAAACACTTCATCCGGCCCTGGGGATTTGTTTGGTTTGAGTTTTACTATTTGTTTAAGAACATCCTCCCTGGTAACTGCTAAACTCGTCAACCTGTCCTCGTCCCCACCCACATAGACTTGTTCGGCTGAAGGCATATTGTTAAGTTCCTCTTTAGTAAATACAGATACAAAATATTTATTAAAAATACTACTCATCTCTTCATCACTATCTGTTATTTGACCTGTCTCAGTTTTTAATGGACCTATCCTTTCCCTAGTCTTAGTACGATATAACTGAAAAAACCCTTTAGGATTTGTCTTTGCTTGCCCTGCTATGCGAACTTCATAGTTTCTTTTTGCTTTCCTTATCTCTTTTTTAACATTTCTAACCAGTTGTACGAATTCCTGTTCTAAAGTGACCTCCCCATTTTTAATCCTTTTGTACCAAGCTCTCTTTTTACCTATAAGGTTCTTCAAATTCTTTGTTATCCACTTTGGGTCATTAGTATACGATCTATTCAATTTGTATGGTATACTACGTTCCTGTGCTTTGTTTAGAATATTCTTAAATAAGTTATATATTGAATCCACATCGAAATCCCCATTTAAGTCACCTATCGCTGGGTTCATGTCTCGCTCCAAGACCGGCCCACACCCCATACCCAAGCCTTTCCAATCAATTTGACCCAAAAAATTTCTTAGGCTATTAAAATCAGCTTTTCGAAAATCTGGCACTTTAACAGAATTTTCTCCTACTGGTCTATTCCATTCTATGCTAAATCTGATTTCTTTGTGATCACTGCTCCCTAGCTCACTCCCTATTTCGATGTCATTAATTTGCGTTTCCCTGTTAGTTAACACTAAATCTAAAATATTATTTTCCCGTGTTGGTTCCTTAATGTGTTGCGTAAGAAAGCAATCGTCAATTAATTCTAGAAAGTCTTCTGCTTCACTATTCCCTGTTTTGTTCAACCAGTTTATTCCGCTAAAATTAAAGTCACCCATGACATAAATACTGTTAGATCTAGATGCTCTAGATATTTCATCCCATAGATGTTTTGCTTCCATTCTGTCTAAATTTGGTGGCCTATATATTACTCCTATTATAATATTATTAGCTTTTTCGTTTAATTCAATCCAAATAGTTTCTGTGTGTGGCTCTGTTTTGATTCCCTCTTTGAGACTACATTTCAAATTGTCCCTAACATATATGGCTACTCCACCTCCTCGTCTAATATATCTATCTGTGTGAAATAGTTTAAATCCAAATAGTTTAATCTTGCTCTAGTTAGGCCCCATTTAGATTATGCAGTTCAGTTTTGGTCGCCATATTATAGAATGGATATAAATTCACTTGAACGTGTCCAGCGTAGGATGACTAAGTTAATTCCCCAAATTAGAAATCTTTCATATGAAGAAAGATTAACAAAGCTTAAGTTGCATTCACTGGAAAGGCGAAGAGTTAGGGGTGACATGATAGAGGTTTACAAGTGGATGAATGGACATAACCGGGGGGATATTAATAGGGTATTAAAAGTATCAACACAGGACAGAACACGAAACAATGGATATAAATTGGATAAGTTTAGATTTAGGAAAGACTTGGGTAAATACTGGTTCAGTAACAGGGTTGTTGATTTGTGGAACCAATTGCCGCGTAACATTGTGGAGGTGGGGTCCCTCGATTGTTTCAAGCACGGGTTGGACAAGTATATGAGTGGGATTGGGTGGTTATAGAATTGGAGCTGCCTCGTATGGGCCAATAGGCCTTCTGCAGTTACCTTTGTTCTTATGTTCTTCTTCTTATGTTCTAATTGGCCGATAGTTTGACGCAAGTGATCTATCTCCTTTCTTAAAAATTGGTACCACATTAGCTACCTTCCATGACTCTGGCACTCTGCCTGACTCTAGTGATTTATTAAATATGGTAGACAGTGGCTCGGAAAGCTCCTCTTTGCATTCTTTAAGCACCCTGACAAACACTTCATCCGGCCCTGGGGATTTGTTTGGTTTGAGTTTTACTATTTGTTTAAGAACATCCTCCCTGGTAACTGTTAAACTCGTCAACCTGTCCTCGTCCCCACCCACATAGACTTGTTCGACTGAAGGCATATTGTTAAGTTCCTCTTTAGTAAATACAGATACAAAATATTTATTAAAAATACTACTCATCTCTTCATCACTATCTGTTATTTGACCTGTCTCAGTTTTTAATGGACCTATCCTTTCCCTAGTCTTAGTACGATATAACTGAAAAAAAACCTTTAGGATTTGTCTTTGCTTGCCCTGCTATGCGAACTTCATAGTTTCTTTTTGCTTTCCTTATCAATTTTTTAACATTTCTAACCAGTTGTACGAATTCCTGTTCTAAAGTGACCTCCCCATTTTTAATCCTTTTGTACCAAGCTCTCTTTTTACCTATAAGGTTCTTCAAATTCTTTGTTATCCACTTTGGGTCATTAGTATTCAATCATTAGTATTAGTATTAGTATTCGAGGACTCACTATCACTTAAAGTTGATCTAGATAGGGTTTTGAAATGGTCAAAGGATTGGCAGATGCAGTTTAATGCTGATAAATGTAAAGTTCTGAGGTTAGGTAATGATGATAGAGTTACAAGATACGAGCTGGATGGTGTTGAGATTGCGATGTCGGATTGCGAAAGGGATCTGGGAGTTATGATTTGTAAGAATTTAAAACAAAAGGATCAATGCATAAATGTTCGTAAAAAGGCAAATCGGACACTCGGATTTATTAATCGCAGCGTTAGTAACAAGACACCTGGTGTGGTTCTCAAGCTATATCTTGCTGTAGTTAGGCCCCATTTAGATTATGCAGTTAAGTTTTGGTCGCCAATTTATAGAATGGATATGAATTCACTTGAACGTGTCCAGCGTAGGATGACTAAGTTAATTCCCCAAATTAGAAAACTTTCATATGAAGAAAGATTAACAAAGCTTAAGTTGCATTCACTGGAAAGGCGAAGAGTTAGGGGTGACATGATAGAGGTTTACAAGTGGGTGAATGGATATAACAAAGGAGATATTAATAGGTTATTAAAAGTATCAACACAAGACAGAACACGAAACAATGAGTATAAATTGGATAAGCTTAGATTTAGGAAAGACTTGGGTAAATACTGGTTCAGTAACAGGGTTGTTGATTTGTGGAACCAATTGCCGCATAACATTGTGGAGGTGGGGTCCCTCGATTGTTTCAAGCATGGGTTGGACATGTATATCAGTGGGTTTGGGTGGTTATAAATAGGAGCTGCCTCTTATGGGCCAATAGGCCTTCTGCAGTTGCATTTGTTCTTATGTTCTTATGTAAATAGGGTATGTTTACATTTTAGAATGGAAATCTTCATGTTCTTATCATGCTCTTATGGAAAGGCGAAGAGTTAAGGGTAAAATGATAGTGGTGTACAAGTTGATGATCTTATATATCAAAGGAGATATTTATAGAGTATTAAAAGTATCAACACAAGACAGAACACGAAACAATGGGTATAAATAGGGTAAGTTTACATTTTAGAAAGATGTTGGTAAATACTGGTTCGGTAACTGAGTTATGATTTGTGGAACCAATTACCGCGTAACGTGGTGGAGGTGCGGTCCCCTGATTGTTTCAAGTGTGGGTTTGACATGTATATGAGTGGGATTTGGTAGTTATAAATAAGAGTTGCCTCGTATGAGCCAATAGGCCTTCTGCGGTTACCTATATGCTTATGTTCCTAGGAAGAACAGTTGTAGTTTTTGCTAGTGTGCCTGCTTTTTCATTACCATCTATGCCAATGTGACTTGGTGTCTTGGTCCAATTTAGAGGGATTGACAGCCCAAGATTATGTGCTTCTTTCCTATATATAGGATTTCTGGGATGAGTTGTATATTATCTCTGTGCTAGCTGGATAACAATGCCTGGAGCGGAGTTTTATAGTCAATATGAATCAAGAAATCATGTAAACTATTTTCAAATATATGGCCTCCTTCAGGGCATATTAATCTGTTTGGAATGTTGAGCACCACTATTCATGCACCCAGGCTCCAGTAAGCTTCATGGTTGCTAATTTAATTGCAGCCCAAGCAGAACCTCTTCCTTGATCAACTGATCTATCTGTGAAGATGTGAGTGGTTGTTGGTCTTAAGATGGTTCCCATTTGTTGTTGACTGCTCTGATCCTCTGCGAGTCACACGCTGATTTTTTTTAACTGGTATGCCTGGTTTTATTTGGTGTTCTATTTTGTGTTGATACTTTTAATACCCTACTGAAATCCCCTTGTTATGCCCATTCATCCACTTGTGCACATCTATCATATCACCCCCTAATTCCGCCTTAGTTAGAGTGAGGTGATTCTGGTGATCTTGGAGAAGGGATTTGAACTTCACCTAGCGGCCCTCACTGGGTATTTATACGGCAACAGCAACAGAATATGTAGCCAGTGTTGTCTTGGCTGAAATATTCCAATTCAAATCGAAGATTGGACGAACTACACAGCGTTTTGTGTCTTGGTGTTATCATTTCAGCCAGTTTAGTCTTGGCTGAAATATTTCAGTTCAAATCGACGATTGGACCAGTGAGGTATGTTCGATTCGATTGAGTGAGGTAGTTGTTAGAATTACTTTTTTTGCTATTAGATAGACAATTCAACAACAACTTGCTGCTAAGTAGTTCAATATGAAAGATTATTGCTTCCTTAATCAACATATTAGGAGCCAACACTAGAGTTGGTAAGAAAATCAGGTGCTAAGTAATTCAATATTACTAATAATTCAATATTAATTCAATATTAATCAGGTGCTAAGTAATAGCAAAATTTAAAACAACAGGCAACGTAGCTCATTCACCATACACAAACACAAAGAAATCAGTTTCTTAATGTTTGTTCATTGATGCCTCACGCTATTGTGATTTCTGTGTGTTGTGTCACACAGAAATCACATTAACGCGATATATATCAATGAGTAAATTAACTGGAGTTCTAAGGTGTAGGTGCACCCAAGTGCTTCGGGCTTATATATAAAACTTGGACTGGCTTCAGTAGAGGCCTCAAGACTTCCTGTCGATTTAGTAGAATTCCACGTTGTACTACTGTATAACAGTCCAGCGATGGGTTATGTGAAAAGTTATTTCGGTGTGTAAATAAAACTTATATTAATATATTCCACGCAATACCATACTATACAAATTGAATAATTCGAATAATAATGACCCGAAATGGATAACAAAGGATCTGAAGAACCCTATATAGCTAGAAGGAGAGTTTAGTACAATAGGATTAAGAATGGGAAAAGTCAGTTTAGAGCAAGAATTCGTCCAACTGGTTAGAAATGTTGATAAAAAGAAAAGTCGATAAAGTTTTATCTTTTGCCTTTATTGATAAAGGCAAAAGAAGTTTTAGTTTTTTTCGGTTTCATGTACAAAGATTATGGAAAGGATAGGTCCATTAAAGGCAGAGAGACAAGTCAGATAACCAATAATGACGAATTATCAGATAACTGATTATAGGACGAGTAGTATTTATAAATACTCAATATTAATATCTGTACTTTATTATTATTATCTAATATATGTATTTATTAAAGTGGAACTTAACATTATCCCTTTAGCCGAACTAGTATGTTTTTTCCATGACACAACATTGCATTCGATGTTTTTTTTAGATTTAGCCACGTTTCCATATAGATTTAACGTGTCCATATAGCACGGGCTATTTTGAGCCCATAAATTGCATTCGAATAGGCGAGTGATTTTATATACCTAATATGTACATCCCTCACCTGTGGCATACACATGAAAAAAAAAATATTTTTCATGCGAGGGAAATCTTTGAAACCTCTTTGCCGATTGCTTTGAAATTTTGACACAACGCTGTATTGAAATAGGCGCGTGTTTTATATACCTATTATATACATCCCTAAACTGTGACAGGGAAAAACATTTTTTTTTTTAAACGGTTCAATCTGTTGGACGATTCCATTTCAATGTTTCAGATTTATTGATAAATTGATCCTTCACATGCTATGGGCAGATTCCCTTCACATACTATGGGCAGATTCGGTTGTGTTTTGTACCCTGTATTATGTTTCAGATCCTCATTTTTGCCGTAGCTGGAATTTATCATTGTTAAACATGTTATTTTATTTATTTCGAAAACTTTGTTGATATCTGCTTGTAGTTTTTCAATGTCTTCTATAGAGGTAATTTTTATACTGATTTTCGTGTCATCTGCAACGTATGACACGAAGCTGTGACATGTATTTTTGTCTATATCTGATATGAGAATAAGGAAAAGCAGTGGTGCAAGGACTGTACTTGAGGTGCAGAGCTTTTAACTGCGCTTGGGCTCGATTTTATTTGGTTGACTGTTACTCGTTGTGTTCTGTTCAACAGGAAATTGAGTATCCAGCGTTCTACTTTACCAATTATTCCCATTGACCTCATTTTGTTTGCTATCACCCCATGATTTGCCGACATTTGTCGAATGCCTTTGCAAAATCTGTGTATACTACATCTGCATTTTGGGTTGTGTAGTTCATTATTTTCCATAAAACTAGAAAGTTGATTCCTAATCACTCTTTCAAAAACTTTTATTATGCGAGATGTCAGTGCAACTGGTCTATAATTTTTTGCCAAGGCCTTACTACCCCCCCCCCCCCCCCTCTTGTGCTATATCGTTATTTCTAAATCAGCTATATCTGCTGATTGATGCAGCAGATGGTATCTCCCCTGTATATAGGCTCTGTCCATATTATGCTGACCGCTCGCGCTTAAATTTTTTTAATGAATATTGAATTCCACGAGTCCGTCCCAGGAGCTGAGTGCATGGGCATATTGTCAATTTCTCTTTCAGTCTTCCGAGTTCGTGTTAATATCCGTTATATTATCTGCAGCTTGAATGTCATTCATAAAGAAGCTGTCTGGATCATCAATATTCATGTTGATGAATATTCAACAACACCAATGTTGTTTATTGGTGTGCTAAACAGCCTCATACTGGCTTCTTAGAATTTCACTAATTTCTTTGTTGCCCTGTGTACGTCACAATTCCACACACAATGTTGACTAAGGCGTGTCTGGGATCACCCCGGCCCTTGAACCCTCATCACGGCCCTTGTCGTTACGTCGATATCGTTACGTCGCAACCGGGTTCTTTGCTGGTGGAACTAAAATTCTCGTATCCGGCCCCAAGTTAGTAGTGGCTTTCAAGGAGTGAGCTCGGTAATGCAAGTAAAACACAATGGGAGAGGTGCATTGAATACGACAGTTTATCAATTATCTCTTATATAATCACTTCCCATCACCTCATATATAATCCTAAAGGAAGTATTACTACACTTAATATATACACCAGTGTCTATCTCATAGGACACTAAACGCTCCTCGAAGCTCAATCGATGCAGTCTTGTCAGCAACCGTGTTTCCTCGACCTGAGTTTCCAGTACCGTCCTCAACCAGTACTGGGAAACACCAACGAGTCTACCCTGGCCACAGGGTAGACTCGTTGGTCTACAGTCAAAACACAGTCTCACATGGTGAGACTGTCTTCGTGCACGCTTCGTGCACGCCCACAATCACTCTTCAGCCTGGAGCTGGCAGAGAACATCAGCCTCACGCTGCTGGGCCTCTTCACGTACAATTACAAGGGTACCAAACCCCTGGCAGGAGCTTCTTGCAACTCGCTGGCACCTTACTGTCAGTCGTCTCTTCCGCTAGCCAGTCCCGGGTACGCCGAATTCTGTCACTGCCACTTCACAGGCCGACAGTAGAACACTACACAGTTTTTCTCCGGCGGCGGCTCACTGCTTCCGTAAAGCAGAATGGAGTAGAGAGCTATTGGCTGTGCTGGGAAGACTGACTGTCCTCGTACCACAGCAGCCCTACGTCGACTCTGCGGATACAGACACGTCATCAGTACATGGGACACTAGGAAACGTCACTTACGTACTCTGACATAGACATACAACTCCTCCTCCTATAATAGATGGC
>NC_091201.1:8559978-8602245 GCF_040958095.1 Procambarus clarkii
GCTTTTAAATAAGGCAAAGGTTTTACAGCTTTTCAATTCACTAGGGAGTGAGTTCCATAGACTAGGTCCCTTAATTTGCATAGAGTGTTTACACAGATTAAGTTTGACCCTGGGGATATCAGAGAGATATTTATTTCTGGTGTGGTGATAATGGGTCCTATTACATCTGTCCAGGGAGAGTTTCAGAGCATTATTTGCATTTAAGAACAGGGTTTTGTAAATGTAGTTGACACATGAGAATGTGTGGAGGGAGTTAATATTTAGCAAGTTTAGGGATTTAAACAAGGGAGCCGAGTGTTGTCTGAAAGCAGAGTTAGTTATTATTCTGATAGCAGATTTTTGCTGCGTGATGAGGGGCTTAAGGTGGTTTGCAGTGGTAGACCCCCCATGCACAGATACCATAATTAAGATAGGGGTAGATTAGTGCATAATATAGTGAGAGGAGAGCAGAGTTAGGAACATAATATCTGATTTTGGAGAGTATACCAACTGTCTTAGAGACTTTCTTAGTTATGTGTTGAATGTGGGTGCTGAAGTTGAGTCTCTTGTCTAGGAATAGGCCAAGAAACTTGCCATCATTTTTATTACTGATGTTAATGTTGTCTATCTGTAGCTGAAATGCATTTGATGATTTGCTTCCAAATAAGATGTAGTAAGTCTTTTCGATGTTTAATGTTAGTTTGTTCGTTGACATCCATAAGTGGACTTTTTTTAATTCATTATTCACAACATTATTTAGTGTATGTGGGTTGAGGTGTGAATAGATAAGGGTAGTATCGTCAGCAAACAATATAGGTTTGAGAATATTAGAGACATTAGGCAGATCGTTTATATATATAAGAAATAGAAAGGGTCCTAAGATACTGCCCTGTGGCACTCCAACGGTAATTGGTAGAGTGGAAGAAGTTGTATCATTGATGGTTACATATTGGTGTCTGTCACTAAGATAGGATCGGATGTAGTCAAGGGCAAGGCCTCGGATTCCATAATGCTGGAGTTTAAGTAAGAGGTAGTTATGATTAACAGTATCAAAGGCTTTTCTTAAGTCAATGAAGAGTCCAATCGGAAACTCATTTTTGTCAAGGGCTGAGTAGATAACGTCAAGGAGACTAATGATTGCATTGTTGGCGCTCTTTTGGGACCGGAAGCCAAACTGGCTGGGGCTGAGTACGTCAAATTTTATGAGGTAGGAATAGAGCTGTTTGTAAATAATTTTTTCAAATATTTTTGATAAAATGGGTAGATTTGATATTGGTCTATAATTGTTTATGTCCGCCAGATTGCCTCCATTATGGACTGGCGTTACTCTTGCTTTTTTGAGGATATGAGGGAAGGTGTGACACTATAGATTTGTTGAACAGTAGTGCTATGGGTGGGGCATGGGAGGCGCTCTTGTATACAATGGACGGAATTTCACTGGTGTAATATGTAATGTAATGTAAATATGTAAATGTATGTAAATATGTGAATGATACGAAATGTAAATACGAAATGTAAATATGTGATATATTCCCAGTTACCTTTTTTCCCAAGGCCCAAACTCTTCCTCACGTACCAATTTACGTCTCACAGTACCCGCCCATCAACCTAGATAGCAGAATAGTCGTGATTGGTTCAATTATAATGAAAATTGTAGTTTTCAGGTCCCACATGGGTTGTGAAATTTACCTACCATGCTCTTAGAATATTACAGATCCATGCTCTTGAATATTACAGATCAGCTACATCCTATTGAAGGCTCGTAGTTTTGTTTTGAGAAATATTAGTTGTTCTTAGTAAATTATAATAAGCACTAAAATTTATTACATAGAATAACAATGCTTCACCAATCAATATTATATACCATAGTTTGTGCTTTAGAAATCTTTAAAGAATGTTTTGTACGAACGCTAATAGAAAACGATGTTTCGTTGGAATGTCTATGGGGTAAACTAATGCAAATAGGATGGTATTGTGTCTACTATACCAACTATAGGATGGGTATATTGTCCACTACCACCTGTTAGGTGGGTAAGGGGTCCAATACCACCTACAGGATGAGTATGGGGCTCACAACCACCCACAGGATAGGTATGGGGTTCAATACCACCCACAGGATGAGTATGGCATCCACTACCACCCACAGGATAGGTATGGGGCTCCAACCACCCATAGAATGGGTATGGGGTCCAATAACACCCACTGGATGTGTATGGCGTCCATTGCCGCCCACAGGATGAGTATAGGGTCCAGTATCGCCCACAGGATTAGTATATAGGGTCCACTACCGCCCACAGGGTCGGTAGGGGGTCCACTACCGCCGACAGGGTTAGTAGGGGGTCCACTACCGCCCACAGGGTCGGTAGGGCATCCACTGCCGCCCACAGGGTCGGTAAGGGGTCCACTACAGCCCACAGGGTCGGTAGGGCATCCACTGCCGCCCACAGGGTCGGTAGGGGGTCCACTACCGCCCACAGGATTGATAGGGGGTCCACTGCCACCTCAGGGTCGTAGGGGGTCCACTGCGGCCCACAGGGTCGGTAGGGGGTCCACTACCGCCCACAGGGTCGGTAGGGGGTCCACAGGGTCGGTAGAAGGTCCACTACCGCCCACAGGGTCGGTAGGGGGTCCACAGGGTCGGTAGGGGGTCCACAGGGTCGGTAGGGGTCCACTGCCGCCCACAGGGTCGGTATGGGGTCCACAGGATCGGTAGGGGGTCCACTAGCGCAAACAGTGTCGGTAGGGGGTCCACTGCCGCCCACAGGGTCGGTAGGGGGTCCACTACCGCCCACAGGGTCGTTATGGGGTCCACAGGGTCGGTAGGGGGTCCACTACCGCCCACAGGGTCGGTATGGGGTCCAAAGGGTCGGTAGGGGGTCCACTACAGCCCACAGGGTCGGTAGGGCATCCACGTCCGCCCACAGGGTCGGAAGGCGGTCCTCTACCTCATACAGGGTTGGTAGGGGGTCCACAGCCGCCCACAGGGTCGGTAGGGGTCCACAGGGTCGGTAGGGGGAACACTACCGCCCACAGGGTCGGTATAGTATATATATATATATATATATATATATATATATATATATATATATATATATATATATATATATATATATATATATATATATATATATATATATATATATATATATATATATATATACTTGGGTCTCTAGTCTTCCCAATGAGTTCCTCGCCCAGCTCCTTCAGGAACTTAAGTGCACATTTACCCCAGGCGCCCAGAGTCTCAGAGCCTATTGGCACGAACCTGTAACAACGTTCTAGGTCCTTGTACTTGTTAGTTTTCTGGGTCTCCCTGAAGGTGGCCGCCCCGCCTCCCTCAGCTGCGCTGTAAGGTAGATAGGTATCAGCCAATGTGGATGCACACTTGTAGTCCCACACGACCTGTTTACCTTCCCTCCACGGCTGCAGGGTGACTCCATCTGGGCGTTTTTGACTGTTGTCAGGTCTGCACAACTGAGGTTCCCTTTGTGCTGGACACCCAGCTGAAGCCAAACTTCTCTTGATGATGTCATTGACTGCTTCATGTCTGGCAATCTTTCCCTGTGTCTTACGACAGATGAGACCATGGCTGCCGTATTGGTCTGCCCGTGCATGGCCGCAAATACACCGGTGCTCGGTGGAGATAGGGGCGGCAAGGCGCAGAGCAACACCAATACTTAGGGTCCGATAATCCAGGCGGGTACCCAAGGCGGAATTAGGGACTGCCAACAGTACGTCCCCGGCATGGAGCACTTGCACAGCTAGAAGACGCGCTTTGTCCTTCCTGGAAGCTGCCTCCAGCAATGATGTGGCGATGTTCTCCACTATGGGGCTATCCCATTTGGACTGTTTGCAGTCATTTGGAAAAGTCGGTCGAGGATCAGAATTGACGAGAGTGTCCCACTGACCGTCTCCTTCCGCGAATTTGGGATCATGAATCCCAATGGAGTCTCTTAGGTGTTCCGGTAGTATTTTCTTAACTAATTCACCTGTTGCACTGGTCGAGGATAAAAATGCTGGCAATGCTAACTGTGTCGCCTTGCGATTACCTATTCCCCCGAGTCTAACTGGGAGCGTTGCTTGGTCCCATTGGTCATCTTGCAGGGAGAGGTTTAACACTTTCACGGTTATTGACCTTAGGAGTGTGTCATATTCTGTTAATTTTGGGCTGTCGAAGGAGAGAGCACACCTTAGGAAATAGGTCAGTCTGGGCAAAGCCAGGCACCTTGTGAGAAGGTACAAAGCATCGTGGGCGTCTAAAGCCCCTATTCTTCCCTCCATCCTCCTCAGGTCGTTCAGCTTTTCTTCGAGGACTACCTCAATGGCGCTCGAGCCCAGAGGTGCCCCTAGCAGCACACTGTCAGTGGAAGCGATCACTTGGGCTCCTGGCAATATGGTTCGCACTGCATCTATGGTTGGTTGGTAAGATGAGATGATTTCACACTTTAATGGGTTTAGGGTGAGTCCTAACTCCTCTCCCTTAGATTTCACTAGCTGTAGATCTTCTAGCAGGGACTCCTGTGTCCCTGCCAGGGTGCCATCGTCCAGGAACCAGATGTTGAGTTCGCTGGTCAACCTGCTTGTGACCTCTTTAACAGCCATGCAAAAAAGAAAAGGGGCAAGTGGGTCTCCCTGCTGGACACCTTCTGCAGAAACAACTTCATGTTCCCCAAACAGCAGCGTCGATTCCCTACTGTACCCTGCTGAGGCGAAGGGGAGTAGAGAAGGAAAGCTTGTTCGAACTGCTTCCAGTACCACATCCCTTTTTACCTGTAAATATATATATATATATATATATATATATATATATATATATATATATATATATATATATATATATATATGTATATATATATATATATATATATATATATATATATATATGTATATATATATATATATATATATATATATATATATATATATATATATAGTAGGTTACCTAGTAGCCAGAATGCACTTCTATATATATATATATATATATATATATATATATATATATATATATATATATATATATATATATATATATATATATGTCGTAACTAGTAGCCAGAACGAGATGGAAAAGGATGGGAAGCTGCCCTTTCTAGATGTAACAGTCATGGAAAAGGGCGGAGGTTTCCACACTGCAGTCTACACTAAGGAAACAAACATAGGAATGTGCCTAAATGCCAACAGCGACTGCCCTGACAGGTACAAGAGGAGTGTATATATATATATATATATATATATATATATATATATATATATATATATATATGTCTATATATATATATATATGTCTATATATATATATATATATATATATATATATATATATATATGTATATATATATATATATATATATATATATATATATATGTATATATATATATATATATATATATATATATATATATATATATATATATATATATATATATATATATATATATAGTAGGTTACCTAGTAGCCAGAATGCACTTCTATATATATATATATATATATATATATATATATATATATATATATATATATATATATATATATATATATATATATATATATATATATATATATATATATATATATATATATATATATATATATGCGAACAAGCCTGAATAGTCCCCAGGACAATATGCAACTGAAAACTCACACCCCAGAAGTGACTCGAACCCATACTCCCAGGAGCCACGCAACTGGTATGTACAAGACGCCTTAATCCACTTGACCATCACGACCGGACATAATGAGGTGATAGCCGAGGCTATTTGAACCACGCCACCGCCGGCACTCGGATAGTAATCTTGGGCATAGCATTTTACCAAATCACCTCATTCTTTGGGGCACACGCGAGGAACACAAATGCGAACAAGCCTGAATGGTCCCCAGGACAATATGCAACTGAAAACTCAGTTATATGAAAGCTCAGTAAAACTTAGTTATATATATATATATATATATATATATATATATATATATATATATATATATATATGTTTCATTGAATATGACCGCATATTCTGTTTATTATTTTCTGGTTTAGGGCTTCTATCCCTCTAACTATTTTCTTAGCATCAGGGCTTAATTTTCAATTAAGCCCTGATGCTAAGAAAATAGTTAGAGGGATAGAAGCCCTAAACCAGAAAATAATAAATACAGAATATGCGGTCATATTCAATGAAACATGTTTGAAAGAAAACCTGCTGCCAGTATACACCAATATATATATATATATATATATATATATATATATATATATATATATATATATATATATATATATATATATATATATATATATATATATATGTCTATATATATATATATATATATATATATATATATATATATATATATATATATATGTATATATATATATATATATATATATGTATATATATATATATATATATATATATATATATATATATATATATATATATATATATATATATATATATATGTCGTAACTAGTAGCCAGAACGAGATGGAAAAGGATGGGAAGCTGCCCTTTCTAGATGTAACAGTCATGGAAAAGGGCGGAGGTTTCCACACTGCAGTCTACACTAAGGAAACAAACATAGGAATGTGCCTAAATGCCAACAGCGACTGCCCTGACAGGTACAAGAGGAGTGTATATATATATATATATATATATATATATATATATATATATATATATATATATATATATGTCTATATATATATATATATATATATATATATATATATATATATATATATATATATATATATATATGTATATATATATATATATATATATATATATATATATATATATATATATATATATATGTATATATATATATATATATATATATATATATATATATATATATATATATATATGTATATATATATATATATATATATATATATATATATATATATATGTATATATATATATATATATATATATATATATATATATATATATATATATATATATATATATATATATATATATATATATATATAGTAGGTTACCTAGTAGCCAGAATGCACTTCTATATATATGTTTCATTGAATATGACCGCATATTCTGTATTTATGATTTTCTGGTTTAGGGCTTCTATCCCTCTAACTATTTTCTTAGCATCAGGGCTTAATTTTCAATTAAGCCCTGATGCTAAGAAAATAGTTAGAGGGATAGAAGCCCTAAACCAGAAAATAATAAATACAGAATATGCGGTCATATTCAATGAAACATGTTTGAAAGAAAACCTGCTGCCAGTATACACCAATATATATATATATATATATATATATATATATATATATATATATATATATATATATATATATATATATATATATATATATATATATATATATATATATATGTCGTAACTAGTAGCCAGAACGAGATGGAAAAGGATGGGAAGCTGCCCTTTCTAGATGTAACAGTCATGGAAAAGGGCGGAGGTTTCCACACTGCAGTCTACACTAAGGAAACAAACATAGGAATGTGCCTAAATGCCAACAGCGACTGCCCTGACAGGTACAAGAGGAGTGTATATATATATATATATATATATATATATATATATATATATATATATATATATATATATATATATATATATATATATATATATGTATATATATATATATATATATATATATATGTATATATATATATATATATATATATATATATATATATGTATATATATATATATATATATATATATATATATATATATATATGTATATATATATATATATATATATATATATATATATATATATATATATATATATATATATATATATATATATATATATATATATAGTAGGTTACCTAGTAGCCAGAATGCACTTCTATATATATATATATATATATATATATATATATATATGTTTCATTGAATATGACCGCATATTCTGTATTTATTATTTTCTGGTTTAGGGCTTCTATCCCTCTAACTATTTTCTTAGCATCAGGGCTTAATTTTCAATTAAGCCCTGATGCTAAGAAAATAGTTAGAGGGATAGAAGCCCTAAACCAGAAAATAATAAATATAGAATATGCGGTCATATTCAATGAAACATGTTTGAAAGAAAACCTGCTGCCAGTATACACCAATATATATATATATATATATATATATATATATATATATATATATATATATATATATATATATATATATATATATATATATATATATATATATATATATATATATATATATATATATATATATATATATATATATATATATATATATATATATATATATATATATATATGTCGTAACTAGTAGCCAGAACGAGATGGAAAAGGATGGGAAGCTGCCCTTTCTAGATGTAACAGTCATGGAAAAGGGCGGAGGTTTCCACACTGCAGTCTACACTAAGGAAACAAACATAGGAATGTGCCTAAATGCCAACAGCGACTGCCCTGACAGGTACAAGAGGAGTGTTGTTAACGCATATGTCGACCGTGCTCTCAGCCACAGCTCAGAATGGAAGCAAGTCGACGAAGAACTCTGTAGGGTAAGGCAGGTCCTAGTCAATAACGGCTTCTCCAATGGTTTTGTCGAAGACATCATAAGAAGGAAAGTGAAAAGCCAAGCAACCTCTGACGAGACAACTGACACAACACCTATACCCCCTATTAGACTATTTTACAGGAACTTCTTTTCCACAGCTCATAAAACGGAGGAAAGGGTCCTGAAAGATATTGTTAATAGAAACGTTATCCCTACAGACAAAAACCAGAGGATACAACTGACGATTTACTATAAAACCAGAAAAACGGCCAGCCTACTCATGAGAAACTCTCCAGACACAAAACAGAACGCTTTAAAAGAGACTAACGTCGTCTATGCCTTCAAATGCCCACTTGGGGACTGTAAGCTCCAAAAAACCCAGTATATAGGCAAGACAACAACATCTCTTTCTAGGCGTTTAACGATGCATAAGCAACAGGGCTCCATTAAGGAACATATAATCTCTTCCCACAACCAAACCATCGCCAGAGAAATCCTAGTAAACAACACAGAAATCATCGATAGATACAGCGATAGCAGGCGGCTTGACGTTTGCGAGGCACTACACATCAAGAAGTCAACACCAGCAATCAACAGCCAATTATTGCACAACTATATTCTACCCACCTCAAGACTCCGCTCCAATATAGAAGCATCAAGAAATATGGACCAATAGGCTTTCTACAAACACTTCTATTCAATACCCATTGTTTGTGTTCTGTCTTGTGTTGATACTTTTAATACCCTATTAATATCCCCTCTTGTTCTGTCTTGTGTTAATGCCACATCACCCCTCCCACCTCACTCAAATGTAGATATAAAATCTGAGATACGTAAGTTCTATTCAGTTGTGTATTTGTGAACTAAAGTCTTTGAAAATGTAATAAGTTTTACGAAACGCGCCCGTGTCGCGTCAGACTAGAAATAAAAATGAATTTTGGAGAATTAATTTTTGATTTACCTCCAACAGTGAAGCGTAATGTACGAAAGATTGAGAAAATTCGTGTTAGAATTATTAATCTTACTTTTTCGGTCATATTTAATAATATATGTCTACAGGAAAGACTGCTACCAAAATATACTAATATATATATATATATATATATATATATATATATATATATATATATATATATATATATATATATATATATATATATATATATATATATATATATATATGTCGTACCTAGTAGCCAGAATGCACTTCTCAGCCAACTATGCAAGGCCCGATTTGCCTAATAAACCAAGTTTTCCTAAATTATTATATTTTATATAATAATATATATATATATATATATATATATATATATATATATATATATATATATATATATATATATATATATATATATATATATATATATATATATGCAAACAAGCCTGAATGGTCCCCAGGACTATATACAACTGAAAACTCACACCCCAGAAGTGACTCGAACCCATACTCCCACAACTGGTATGTACAGGGACGCCTTAATCCGCTTGACCATCACGACCGGACATAAGGAAGTGATAGCCGAGGCTATATGAACCACTTCCCCGCCGGCACTCGGATGGTAATCTTGGGCATAGCATTTTATCAAATCACCTCATTCTTTGGGGCACACGTGAGGAACACAAATGCAAACAAGCCTGAATGGTCCCCAGGACTATATACAACTGAAAACTCACACCCCAGAAGTGACTCGAACCCATACTCCCACAACTGGTATGTACAGGGACGCCTTAATCCGCTTGACCATCACGACCGGACATAAGGAAGTGATAGCCGAGGCTATATGAACCACTTCCCCGCCGGCACTCGGATGGTAATCTTGGGCATAGCATTTTATCAAATATAGTTCATATAGCCTCGGCTATCACTTCCTTATGTCCGGTCGTGATGGTCAAGCGGATTAAGGCGTCCCTGTACATACCAGTTGTGGGAGTATGGGTTCGAGTCACTTCTGGGGTGTGAGTTTTCAGTTGTATATAGTCCTGGGGACCATTCAGGCTTGTTTGCATTTGTGTTCCTCACGTGTGCCCCAAAGAATGAGGTGATTTGATAAAATGCTATGCCCAAGATTACCATCCGAGTGCCGGCGGGGAAGTGGTTCATATAGCCTCGGCTATCACTTCCTTATGTCCGGTCGTGATGGTCAAGCGGATTAAGGCGTCCCTGTACATACCAGTTGTGGGAGTATGGGTTCGAGTCACTTCTGGGGTGTGAGTTTTCAGTTGTATATAGTCCTGGGGACCATTCAGGCTTGTTTGCATTTGTGTTCCTCACGTGTGCCCCAAAGAATGAGGTGATTTGATAAAATGCTATGCCCAAGATTACCATCCGAGTGCCGGCGGGGAAGTGGTTCATATAGCCTCGGCTATCACTTCCTTATGTCCGGTCGTGATAGTCAAGCGGATTAAGGCGTCTCTGTACATACCAGTTGTGGGAGTATGGGTTCGAGTCACTTCTGGGGTGTGAGTTTTCAGTTATATATATATATATATATATATATATATATATATATATATTTTTTCAAAGACTTTAGTTTACACATACACAACTGAATAGAACTTACACATCTTCGATTTGTTTATATCTACATTTGAGTGAGGTGGATGGGGTGAGGTGGTATTAATAGGGTATTAAATTCCTAAACACAAGACAGAACACGAAACAATGGGTATTGAATGGAAGTGACTGTAGAAAGCCTATTGGTCCATATTTCTTGATGCTTCTATATTGGAACGGAGTCTTGAGGTGGGTAGAATATAGGATTATATTATATAGGAAACAAGGATTATCAAGAAACTAACAACGTTATATGGAGGACCTATGGCAATTCCAGGACCAAGAGATGGCTTCCTGAACCTGGCAGGAATTAACCTCACTGAGGACCGTCACTCTCCTAAATCTGGGTATAACCTGTCACGTTATGTCCAGACCGAGTGAGATGGCCCGGAAAGTGGAGTTAGAAATTCTGTTGAACGACATATTCGACCTCGAGACACAAAAGAAGGTCACTACCAAAGATACTTTACAAGCAGAACTTATTGCGGAAGGAGGAAAGAATCGAGGCAACTACAGAAGCACCATACTGTCCCCCGAGCTCAAAGCGGCAGCTAAAAGCCTTCGTGAGAACAAGGAGATAGTTGTCAGGAGAGGTGACAAGTCGCCAATATACGTCATTCTTAAAAAAGACGAATATCTGGCGAAAATGAACCTCATACTCTCTGACCAAACTAAATTCCAAAGGGTAACGAAGGACACTACAGCCGAATTGAAAGCAAAGGTCAACAAACTGATCGAAACTGTGAACGCCAAGAAATCCGGACTCCACCTGCCAAAGATTATTGGGGAATATAAACCTGGATATGCGTATGGAAATGTCAAGACACACAAGCCTGGAAACCCACTTCGGCCAATCATTAGCCAGATATTCACACCCACATACAGACTGGCGAAGCGACTCAACGGCCTGCTGACTCCTTATGTCCCTTGCCCCTTCACCCTGAAGTCTCCAAAGGAATTTGTTGACTTACTGCGGGGCACACGGGCCACAGGGATAAGAGCCTCGTTGGACGTCGAATCACTGTTTACCAACGTACCTGTGAACGAGACAATCGGGATGATAGCCGACAGAGTGTATCGTGATCCGGCCTGTACTCCTCTTGACATACCCGAAAATATTCTAAGGAAACTACTCCAAGCTTGTATTAAAGAGGCACCTTTCTTGAGCCCGGATGGGCACATGTATAAGCAAGTAGATGGGGTCGCCATGGGTTCTCCCCTAGGTGTCCTGTTTGCAAACTTCTACATGGGTACCATCGAGCAAAAAGTCTTAGTCGACATGAACTTGAAACCTGCCATATACTGCAGGTATGTTGACGACATTTTACACAGGTACCTGATGTCAGACATCTGCAGGAGCTGAAGGAGGCATTTGAGCAGAGTTCCGTGCTGCGTTTCACTTACGAGATGGAAAAGGATGGGAAGCTGCCCTTTCTAGATGTAACAGTCATGGAAAAGAGCGGAGGTTTCCACACTGCAGTCTACACTAAGGAAACGAACATAGAAATGTGTCTAAATGCCAACAGCGACTGCCCAGACAGGTACAAGAAGAGTGTTGTTAACGCCTATGTCGACCGTGCTCTCAGCCACAGCTCAGAATGGAAGCAAGTCGACGAAGAACTCTGTAGGGTAAGGCAGGTCCTAGTCAACAACGGCTTCTCCAATGGTTTCGTCGAAGACATCATAAGAAGGAAAGTGAAAGGCAATGCAACCTCTGAAGAGACAACTAACACAACACCCAGTTTGAAACGTCCCTCCGAATTTGAGCCGTTGGTAGAGACAGTTCTAGTATACAGGTGTTTACTGAAAAGAGAAAGATCATTACCATGAACACCAACATTCATCACAGGCTTACCGGACTTTGGAGGAGTCTGTTTGGGTTTAGGTGATTCGGTATTTCCTATGTATTGAGACTTACCACATTTATCTATGGTATGTCCATAGAGTCTACAATACTTACAGTACAATTGCGAGCCAGCTTGATCGGTACTCACTTTCTCGTAACTGTAGCACGACTTCTTACTGGATGATGGTTCTGGTGTCAGTCGGTGGATGAGGCTGTAAGTGTCAGCCGACTTAGCACACTTTAGGTTGTCGGTTTCTTCTTTATCTGCTAAATATAGGCGGACAGGAGGCGGCACACGCCTCAAGAATTCTTCAACTAGCATGAGGTTGACGAGTTCTGCAAAAGTAGAGACATGTGCGGCTTCCAGCCATTTCATAAAATATCTCCTTTTGGTATTAGCAAATTCGAGAAAGGTAGTGGTACTTGCCTTCAGGTGGTCACGGAATTTCCTTCGATAACTTTCGGTGGAGAGAAGGTAGGCGTCCAACACTGCTTGTTTCAGAGTCTGGTAGTCATTCTCAGTCGCCAAAGTACTGAGTGTAACTGCAGCTCTACCTGTGAGATGTACTCTGAGAAGGGTTGCCCATTGGTCGGCAGGCCAACTAAGTTGATTAGCAAGGGTTTCAAAGGTGGTAAAAAACACATCAACTTCTGTCTCTACGAATGGTGGCATTAACTTACTTGCATGTGATATATTGAAACTGACAGGAAGACTGGCAGTATCTTGCTGGCGTTGAGCGAGGTGTGTAGTTTCCAGCTCGAATTCTCGTTGACGACATTCCATAGCCAGAGCTGCTTGTTGTTTGTCATGTTCGCGTTGCATCTCCAATTGGCGTTGTTTTGTTTCAAGCTGTATTCGCTCACGTTCACGGAGTATTGCAATCTCACGTTCTTGTTCATCTTTTCGTATGGCAGCTGCTTCCCTTTGTTTTTCGCGTTCGATCTTGGCCAGCTCTAGTTTGAGTTTCATCGTTGCCAAATCAGTTTTATCTGCAATAAAGTAAGTCTCGTGAGTTTCAGAGTCTATCTTACCTTTCTCTAAGAGATGATCCAGTAACAGGTTATGTATTTCATTTTTGTTGGCTTGGTAGGGAACTTCTACTTGATACTCATGTGCAAGAGTTTGTAATTCAGTCCTCTTGGCACGACTTAAAGTCCCTATTTCACCTGCTGGATCTGTACGGAAAGCTTGGAGACGAAACATGGTGAAATTAGCAAATAAATGCACAACGAATATACTGTTGTGATATGGTGAATGTCAGAAACAGGACAACGTGGCAACTGGTACCTATCCTGTGGAATCGTTAACAATTAATGTTAATTTCAAGATAAATGATTAATAAATCAAGGTCGCAGGAAATCTTGTACCCGGTACTCAATGTAAGAGGATAAGGGCAAGAAAATCCGACTAAACTAGCGAAACTGAGTTTCTAAAACAAATGAAACAGTTAATTGCCTCAAAAGTAAATTAGGTAGTCCAAGAATGTAGGCATACCTTGCCGAGTCTATAGGACATAAGCAAGTTTTTCCCACTGAAATTAATATGATACTTACAGAATTAGCGAACATTTGTGCTCTGAAAAAGAAGGCTAATTCCCTACAAATGTAAATATCATCATCTCTGACCGACGTGTAGGGGTGCGAGGTGTCAACTAGTGACGAGAGCTGCTGCTGAGGTCCCAATTCAGCAACTAAAGTTCGTGCGAGAGGAACTATGACCCTCTTTATCCTCCTACTGTCAGATTGCAGAAGATTAGGTGCTCTTGACCCGGGGACAGACCACAGTACCAATATGATGATCTGCCGAAAATATGAGAAATATCCTAGGGACAAAAGATGGTAAACACGAGTAATAACACGGAGGGAGAGATGACCAATTAAGAGAATGACTAAGGCCTACAGTCACCACGTAATCCAAAGTTGTCTCACCTTCACCATATGCTACTCTCGGAATGCACAATACACACAGCACCATATGAAAATAAAATTGAATATTAAAAATAGTGAAAAGCTACTTTACCAAAGCCAAATACGCTTACCACAAATTTACTATTTGGCACCAGTACCTGAGTGAAGCTCCGTGGACAGGCCCCCACGTAATGTGACGGTAAAGCGTTGGTGTTCGGCTGTTTCAAAAGCTAGGGGCAGGGCCTCGTCACATCACAAAAAAAAAAAAGAGAAGTTTGTCCTTTCGTCTGTGGTAAGGTATTGGGAAGACACACAAAACACAAGTATATAAACAATGAAATTTTAATTACTCTAGTATATTAGTATATTTTGGTAGCAGTCTTTCCCGCAGACATATATTATTAAATATGACCGAAAAAGTAAGATTAATAATTCTAACACGAATTTTCTCGATCTTTCTTACGTTTCTTTTCACTGTTGATGGTAATTCAAAGATCAATTCTCCAAAATTCATTTTTATTTCTAGTCTGACGCGACACTTGAGCGTCTTATGTAATAAGTTTCGTAAAACTTATTACATTTTCAAAAACTTTAGTTTACAAACACACAACTGAAACTGAATAGAGCTGATTGATTGATTGATAAAGATTAAGCCACCCAAGAGGTGGCACGGGCATGAATAGCCCGTAAGTGGTGCAATTTTTTTTCTCAGTATTCTGAGTTTGCATTTAACCATCAAGCTGTTATCGCGGGGGAGGATACTGCTTCACAGTCTTTATGAGGGTGTCCAGCTGCTGAACACCTTTGTTGACCAGGAGAGTGGCTGTGTTGATGGCTTCAGGGTGGCCACTGCATGATTCAGGAACTCTTAAAGCTCTTCTAAGGTCACTGGTTGCTTCACATTCCAGAAGATAGTGAAGTAATGGCTTTTCTGTGACAGTTTGGCAGAAGATGCACTCTCTCTGTCGGGGTTCACCAATCTCCCAGTTGCATCTGTAACCTAGACGTAGTCTATATAACCTAACTGCTGTTTCCCTGTGAATTCCTTTTGGGATATTTAACCTTTCTAATTTGGTTGCCTGAAGATACCATTTTGCAGATGGCGAACCTTCAGCTATTCTCCGGTGTAGGTAGGCTTTGTTGAGATGTGAGAGTTTTTTGGTGATGATGTTTTTTATGTTCTCTAGGCTGGGTTGAATTGTTTTATGTATCACTGGATGACGAGTTGCCAATTTAGCAATTTCATCAGCTTTTTCATTTAATGGGATTCCAATATGGGATGGGATCCAGTTTAAAGTTATGTTGAGTCCTTTGCCTTTAGCGACTGCTCCAAGATACAAAATGGTGGTAATTATTTCCACATTATCTTTCCACTGTTTTTGTCCTAGTATTTGAAGTGCAGCTTTTGAGTCTGTGTGTATGATTGCATTTTGAGTGTTTTGTGCAATCACATATGCGAATGCCTGTTGTATGGCAAATAGCTCAGTTTGGGTTGATGATACTAGTCCTCCCAGTCTCCAATATGCCTGTACGCTGGTCGTGCAAAGAGCAGCGCCAGCACTCTCATATTCTGTGTCCACCGATCTGTCTGTGAAGATGTGGGTGGCTCCTGCTACTGCTATGCTATACATTTGCTCTTCTATTATGCGCCTTAGGATTGTCGGATCATAGGCAGCCTTTTTCATTGGGAGACTTTCTATTACTATTTTGAAAGTAGGCTCTTCCCACGGCGCGGAAGGAGTGTAATTTGGGTGTGGATGATCACCCTCTCTATCAAGAATCATGTTTTTTAAATGTAGTCTGTTTACGACTTTTCCTGCTCTTGCAACCCAAGAGTTTCCATTGTTTTGGCCTAGTCCAACCACCAAGGCCTGCCGTACTGGGATTGGATCAGAAGAAATAATTATCTTACTGACAATTGTAGCTGTCCTTTGTGATATTCTTTCTTGTAGAGAGGGTAAACCCGTCTCCAGTCTAAGAGTTTCAAGCCTGGTCCACATGGGGGCTCCCAGTGCTGCTCTCATAGCATTGTTTTGGGCAACTTCAAGCTTTTTCCACTGTTGGTGTGACAGACTTGTGAGTGCAGGTGCTACATAATCGATCACTGATCTGACAGCCTGTACATAGTATGTGCGAAGGACTTGCAGATTGGCTCCTCCAGAAAGGGAGGTTAGCGACCTGAGAATTGCCGTCCGGGCCGCAGTTCGCTCTCTCAAGTAAGTGACCTCAGCATTAAAATTCATGTGTGTGTCCAGGATGATTCCTAGATACTGATAGGTGTCGACCCATTTAATTGGTTGACCCTGTACTGTGAGTTGGATGTTGGGCTTCGCTATTTTTATGGGCATGGCCTTTGACTTTGAGGGGTTGAGTTTGATCCCAATCTGTTTTGCCTTTTTACTGATGCAGTCTAAGCATTTGGGTGCAAGGCACGCCGCATCCCTTCCTTTTATGATGATGACAAAGTCGTCTGCGTAGTTTAGCAGCCTGCAGTGATGTGGAAGTTTCAACCTCATTATTCTTTCCATTAAACAGTTGAAGAGAGAGGGCTGAGAATACCTCCTTGCGGTGTACCATTTTCATGTCTTTTGTACTCAGAGACTGTGCCATGAAGTTTTACTCTTGCTTCTCTGTTTATGAGACAGTTTTTGGTCCAGGAGAGCAGGTTGCCTCTGACCTCTTTGTCAATGAGGCAGCAGAGAATAGCTGGGGCGCTAGCCAGTTCAAAGGCTTTTTCGAGGTCCAGGAATATCAGCATTCCTGGTCTGTCATTCAAGTGGGCTAACAGAGTTGTAATACATTCCACTGTGCCAACCCCTCTTCTATAGGCATACATATCATGGTGCAGTTTAGGCATTTTCCACTCCAGTCTGTTGAGTGCCATTCTGTCAGCAGTCTTGGCTGCACAGCTTTGGAGAGAGATGGGCCTGGGATTAGCTGGATCTTTGGGTTTTGGGATCGGCACTATGTCTGCTCTATTCCAAGCAGAAGGTCTAGTTTGAGAAGTCCAGGCTAAATTAATTAACCTTAGGTATGCAGCGTCTCCCTCTGGGCCGAGGTTTCTAATCATTTTATAGGTTATTTTGTCGGCTCCAGGGGATGTAACCTTGGAGTTTTTCTTAGCCCGATTGAGCTCATCCAGTGTGAAGGGGGCATTAGTGTCAGAGACTTCTTCACATGCTGTAAGGATTCTGTGCCACCTTTCTTCCTCTAGTCCGGTCTGTACTGCTAATACATCTGGTGGAAGTTGATTGCTGGCTGCTCTCTCTGCAAACCTGGTTGCCAGTACTTCGGCTTCCTGTTGAGGATCCTTGGGGTGTGGAGCTTTAGGTGTTTTATTCCCTTTGGGCCCGGTGAATTTGCTGCCACATCTCTCCGAGAGAGGTGTGTTCATTCAGGTGTGAACACCATTCCAGCCACTTTTGTTCTTTTATTTGTCTGGTCTCTCGATGTACATGTTCCTTGACCTCACAAAGTAAGATCCAGTTGCGGTCACTTGGCTGCTTTTTGTATAGCTTTCTTGTTCTATTGAGTCTATGGTTGAGTTCTTTGACACGTTCGCATTAGTACCAATGATCTTTATGGTGTCCGGTGGACTGTTTTTTCAGTGGGATTGAGTGGTTGGCTGCACTTTGAATCGCTTTGACAAATTCTTGTTCTGCCTGATTAATGTCTTCGGGAAGATCATAGTTTCTTTGCCACTCTGAAATGAGGTTTTGAAATCGGTCCCAGTTTGCTAAAGCAAAGTTCCAGGCTTCAGATGGAGGCGGAGGTGGGGTGGGTAGGTCTAACTGAAGATCAATTTGGACCCCATAGTGGTCGCTTGTCAGTGTGGGCTCAACTGACCATGTTGCTGCATCTCTTAGGGAGGCTGAAACGAAGGTTAGGTCTAATCTGCCTCCTTGGATGTGGGTAGGTTCATTCTTGTTTAGGATTTGTATTTCTGGAAGCTGGTCCAGTAGATGTGTAATGTGTATGCCGGCTTCATTTGTTTTGTTCGAGCCCAGTGCCAATCGATGATGGGCATTAAAATCTCCACAAATGATTGTGTTGTCGCGTGTCCAAATAACACAGAGAGATCCATTTCGGCTTGTGGAGACCTGTACACATTGAACACCTCAAGTTTGTCGTGTCTTAGCTCAATGGTGACTCCCATTACCTCTGTCCCTGCTCCACAATTGGGTGGGCTGGTTATGGATTTGGAGATCAGGTCACATTTTACATAGATTGCACATCCCCTGGATTGCCCATTGATCCATGGAAGGAAGAAGCCTCGATAGCCTGAGATTTTAGGATCTAATCCGGCTCGAAGCAAGCTCTCCTGTATTATCAGGATGTCTATGCCCTTGGTTGCTGCTATGCATTGCAAGTGTTGCAATTTAGTGCGCAGTCCTTGCGCATTCCATTGCAGGATCTTTAGAATTCTAGGTTCTTGGAATTTGCTGATAATTCCGTGGTATCCATGGAGTCTGATGAACACGCCATGGAAGTTGCAATTGGTGTATAGGTTCTTAGTGGACCTGAAATTGACTCATCAATGTCGCTTTCCGACGAGCTGGACTCTATCTGCTTTTTATGGGGGTGTTTCCGGCCCTGCTGTCTTGACGGTGTGGATATTACATCTTCGAATTTTTCGAGCTTGAGCTCAATTGTCTTCCGAGTCTCTGTGGTTTGCCTGATTCCATGTGAAGACAGCAGACTTTCGATCAACTCAGTGACCAAAGTTTTGAGCATTGGCCAGAGAGCGTCCAGTTCAGTGGGAGCACTATTTAATGTTGTGCAGGTTAGGGGCCTAGTGGCTTTTAGACCCTTCTCGGTGGTAACTTTGGCACTGGAATTGCTACTCCTATTGGCCCCAATGTGCTTGCTGGATGAAATGGGAGGCCGACTGCTTTGAACATGATTCTTGTGTCCTCCATCTTTCTTTTTGTCCTGTACTGTCTTCTCACCCTTCACCATGGCCGATGGTGAAGGGCCGTGTGCCCCCTCTTCCTGAATGGGTAAACCCCACGTGGTTTTAGTGGGCATGGGAGCTGGTATTCGTTTTGGTGGGGGTTTCGGCTCCGCTGTAGGCGTGGTGGGGTTCGTTTGAAGCCTTTTGAGCCTTTCAGGGCATTTCAAGTTCCAGGCATGATGTGCCTTGGATTATGTTCAAGATTGATTGATTGATAAAGATTAAGCCACCCAAGAGGTGGCACGGGCATGAATAGCCCGTAAGTGGTACAATTTTTTTTTTCCCAGTGTTCTGAGGTTGCATTTAACCATCAAGCTGTTATCGTGGGGGAGGATACTGCTTCGCAGTCTTTATGAGGGTGTCCAGCTGCTGGACACCTTTGTTGACCAGGAGAGTGGCTGTGTTGATGGCTTCAGGGTGGCCACTGCATGATTCAGGAACTCTTAAAGCTCTTCTAAGGTCATTGGTTGCTTCACATTCCAGAAGATAGTGAAGTAATGGCTTTTCTGTGACAGTTTGGCAGAAGATGCACTCTCTCTGTCGGGGTTCACCAATCTCCCAGTTGCATCTGTAACCTAGACGTAGTCTATATAGCCTAACTGCTATTTCCCTGTGGATTCCTTTTGGGATATTTAACCTTTCTAATTTGGTTGCCTGAAGATACCATTTTGCAGATGGCGAACCTTCAGCTATTCTCTGGTGCAGGTAGGCTTTGTTGAGATGTGAGAGTTTTTTGGTGATGATGTTTTTTATGTTCTCTAGGCTGGGTTGAATTATTTTATGTATCACTGGATGACGAGTTGCCAATTTAGCAATTTCATCAGCTTTTTCATTTAATGGGATTCCAATATGGGATGGGATCCAGTTTAAAGTTATGTTGAGGCCTTTGCCTTTAGCGACTGCTCCTTGATACAAAATGGTGGTAATTATTTCCACATTATCTTTCCACTGTTTTTGTCCTAGTATTTGAAGTGCAGCTTTTGAGTCTGTGTGTATGATTGCATTTTGAGTGTTTTGTGCAATCACATATGCGAATGCCTGTTGTATGGCAAACAGCTCAGTTTGGGTTGATGATACTAGTCCTCCCAGTCTCCAATATGCCTGAACGCTGGTCGTGCAAAGAGCAGCGCCAGCACTCTCATTTTCTGTGTCCACCGATCCGTCTGTGAAGATGTGGGTGGCTCCTGCTACTGCTATGCTATACATTTGCTCTTAAGAACATAAGAACATAAGAACAAAGGTAACTGCAGAAGGCCTATTGGCCCATACGAGGCAGCTCCTATTCTATAACCACCCAATCCCACTCATATACTTGTCCAACCCGTGCTTGAAACAATCGAGGGACCCCACCTCCACAATGTTACGCGGCAATTGGTTCCACAAATCAACAACCCTGTTACTGAACCAGTATTTACCCAAGTCTTTCCTAAATCTAAACTTATCCAATTTATACCCATTGTTTCGTGTTCTGTCCTGTGTTGATACTTTTAATACCCTATTAATATCCCCCCGGTTATGTCCATTCATCCACTTGTAAACCTCTATCATGTCACCCCTAACTCTTCGCCTTTCCAGTGAATGCAACTTAAGCTTTGTTAATCTTTCTTCATATGAAAGATTTCTAATTTGGGGAATTAACTTAGTCATCCTACGCTGGACACGTTCAAGTGAATTTATATCCATTCTATAATATGGCGACCAAAACTGAACTGCATAATCTAAATGGGGCCTAACTAGAGCAAGATATAGCTTGAGAACCACACCAGGAGTCTTGTTACTAACGCTGCGATTAATAAATCCAAGTTTCCAATTTGCCTTATTACGAACATTTATGCATTGATCCTTTTGTTTTAAATTCTTACTAATCATAACTCCCAGATCCCTTTCGCAATCCGACTTCGCAATCACAACACCATCTAGCTCGTATCTTGTAACTCTATCATCATTACCTAACCTCAGAACTTTACATTTATCAGCATTAAACTGCATCTGCCAATCCTTTGACCATTTCAAAACCCTATCTAGATCAACTTGAAGTGATAGTGAGTCCTCCTCCGAATTAATTTCCCTACCGATTTTCGTATCATCGGCAAATTTGCAAATGTTGCTACTCAAACCTGAATCTAAATCATTTATATATATTATAAACAACAGAGGTCCCAGGACAGAGCCTTGAGGCACTCCACTTACAACATTTTCCCACTCTGACTTGATTCCATTTATACTAACTCTCTGTTTCCTTTGGTATAGCCATGCCCTAATCCAGCTTAATATAGCACCCCCAATACCATGAGACTCTATCTTTTTAATCAGTCTTTCATGTGGCACTGTATCAAAAGCTTTGCTAAAGTCAAGGTATACAACATCGCAATCCTTACCACTATCAACTGCCTCAACAATGCTAGAATAAAAAGATAACAAATTTGTTAAACATGAACGGCCATTTATAAAACCATGTTGCGACTCAATTATTAATTTATGTTTTTCAAGATGAAGACGAATTTTATTTGCTATTATAGATTCGAGTAACTTTCCCACAATAGACGTTAGGCTAATTGGTCGATAGTTAGACGCAAGTGATCTATCTCCTTTCTTAAAAACTGGTATCACATTAGCAACTTTCCAAAACTCTGGCACTCTGCCTGACTCTATTGATTTATTAAATATGGTTGACAGTGGGTCACAAAGCTCCTCTTTGCATTCTTTAAGCACCCTGGCAAACACTTCATCCGGCCCTGGGGATTTGTTTGGTTTGAGTTTTACTATTTGTTTAAGAACATCCTCCCTGGTAACTGCTAAGCTCGTCAACCTGTCCTCGTCCCCACCCACATAGACTTGTTCGGCTGAAGGCATATTGTTAAGTTCCTCTTTAGTAAATACAGATACAAAATATTTATTAAAAATACTACTCATCTCTTCATCACTATCTGTTATTTGACCTGTCTCAGTTTTTAATGGACCTATCCTTTCCCTAGTCTTAGTACGATATAACTGAAAAAACCCTTTAGGATTTGTCTTTGCTTGCCCTGCTATGCGAACTTCATAGTTTCTTTTTGCTTTCCTTATCTCTTTTTTAACATTTCTAACCAGTTGTACGAATTCCTGTTCTAAAGTGACCTCCCCATTTTTAATCCTTTTGTACCAAGCTCTCTTTTTACCTATAAGGTTCTTCAAATTCTTTGTTATCCACTTTGGGTCATTAGTATTCGATCTATTCAATTTGTATGGTATACTACGTTCCTGTGCTTTGTTTAGAATATTCTTAAATAAGTTATATATTGAATCCACATCGAAATCCCCATTTAAGTCACCTATCGCTGGGTTCATGTCTCGCTCCAAGACCGGCCCACACCCCATACCCAAGACTTTCCAATCAATTTGACCAAAAAAATTTCTTAGGCTATTAAAATCAGCTTTTCGAAAATCTGGCACTTTAACAGAATTTTCTCCTACTGGTCTATTCCATTCTATGCTAAATCTGATTTCTTTGTGATCACTGCTCCCTAGCTCACTCCCTATTTCGATGTCATTAATTTGCGTTTCCCTGTTAGTTAACACTAAATCTAAAATATTATTTTCCCGTGTTGGTTCCTTAATGTGTTGCGTAAGAAAGCAATCGTCAATTAATTCTAGAAAATCTTCTGCTTCATCACTATTCCCTGTTTTGTTCAACCAGTTTATTCCGCTAAAATTAAAGTCACCCATGACATAAATACTGTTAGATCTAGATGCTCTAGATATTTCATCCCATAGATGCTTTGCTTCCATTCTGTCTAAATTTGGTGGCCTATATATTACTCCTATTATAATATTATTAGCTTTTTCGTTTAATTCAATCCAAATAGTTTCTGTGTGTGGCTCTGTTTTGATTCCCTCTTTGAGACTACATTTCAAATTGTCCCTAACATATATGGCTACTCCACCTCCTCGTCTAATATATCTATCTGTGTGAAATAGTTTAAATCCATATATTTGATATTCAGCTAATAGTTCTCTATTTTCTACATTCATCCACGTTTCGGTAAGTGCAATAATATCTATTTTTTCTGTGCAGACAAGAGCATTTAATTCGTTAATTTTATTTCTTAGACTTCTACTGTTAGTGTAATATACCCTAAGTGAATTGTTATTTTGCGGACCTTCTCTTTCCCTGATCGTTTTGCCAATTCCTTTCTCCCACAAACACATACTTTTATTACCTCCTTCCTCAAAATCAATTCCCATACCTCTATCTACTAACAGTTTAAACCCAAACAAACACCTCTAACCACTTCTTCTAACGAGTTCGCAACAGCAACAACCCCAGCTCTCGATAGATGCACCCCATCACGAGCATACATTTCATTTCTTCCATAGAAGTGTTCCCAGTTGTCTATGAAAGATATTGCATTTGATTTGCAATATCTTTCCAGCCGGCAATTGACACCAAGTGCCCTCGATATCCATTCATTTCCCACTCCCTTTCTTGGAAGAATGCCACACATGATCGGGATTCCTCCCTTGCTCCTAACTAACTCTATGGCTGTTTTATACCTCTGAATCAGTTCCTCACTCCTAACTCGACCAACATCATTTCCTCGATGGAAATTCCTCGATGGAAATTTCCTCGATAATATGGCGACCAAAACTGAACTGCATAATCTAAATGGGGCCTAACTAGAGCAAGATATAGCTTGAGAACCACACCAGGTGTCTTGTTACTAACGCTGCGATTAATAAATCCAAGTGTCCGATTTGCCTTATTACGAACATTTATGCATTGATCCTTTTGTTTTAAATTCTTACTAATCATAACTCCCAGATCCCTTTCGCAATCCGACTTCGCAATCACAACACCATCTAGCTCGTATCTTGTAACTCTATCATCATTACCTAACCTCAGAACTTTACATTTATCAGCCTTAAACTGCATCTGCCAATCCTTTGACCATTTCAAAACCCTATCTAGATCAACTTGAAGTGATAGTGAGTCCTCCTCCGAATTAATTTCCCTACCGATTTTCGTATCATCGGCAAATTTGCAAATGTTGCTACTCAAACCTGAATCTAAATCATTTATATATATTATAAACAACAGAGGTCCCAGGACAGAGCCTTGAGGCACTCCACTTACAACATTTTCCCACTCTGACTTGATTCCATTTATACTAACTCTCTGTTTCCTTTGGTATAGCCATGCCCTAATCCAGCTTAATATAGCACCCCCAATAATATCCCCCCTGTTATGTCCATTCATCCACTTGTAAACCTCTATCATGTCACCCCTAACTCTTCGCCTTTCCAGTGAATGCAACTTAACCTTTGTTAATCTTTCTTCATATGAAAGATTTCTAATTTGGGGAATTAACTTAGTCATCCTACGCTGGACACGTTCAAGTGAATTTATATCCATTCTATAATATGGCGACCAAAACTGAACTGCATAATCTAAATGGGGCCTAACTAGAGCAAGATATAGCTTGAGAACCACACAAGGTGTCTTGTTACTAATGCTGCGATTAATAAATCCAAGTGTCCGATTTGCCTTATTACGAACATTCATGCATTGATCCTTTTGTTTTAAATTCTTACTAATCATAACTCCCAGATCCCTTTCGCAATCCGACTTCGCAATCTCAACACCATCTAGTTCGTATCTTGTAACTCTATCATCATTACCTAGCCTCAGAACTTTATATTTATCAGCATTAAACTGTATTTGCCAATCATTTGACCATTTCAAAACCCTATCTAGATCAACTTGAAGTGATAGTGAGTCCTCCTCCGAATTAATTTCCCTACCGATTTTCGTATCATCGGCAAATTTGCAAATGTTGCTACTCAAACCTGAATCTAAATAATTTATATATATTATAAACAACAGAGGTCCCAGGACAGAGCCTTGATGCACTCCACTTACAACATTTTCCCACTCTGACTTGATTCCATTTATACTAACTCTCTGTTTCCTTTGGAATAGCCATGCACTAATCCAAGTTAATATAGCACCCCCAATACCACGAGCTTCTATTTTTTTAATTAGTCTTTCATGTGGCACTGTATCAAAGGCTTTGCTAAAGTCAAGGTACACAGCATCACAATCCTTACCACTATCAACTGCCTCAACTATGCTGGAATAAAAAGTTAGCAAATTTGTTAAACATGAACGGCCGTTTGTAAAACCATGTTGCGACTCATTTATTAATTTATGTTTTTCAAGATGGAGACGAATTATATTTGCAATTATTGATTCAAGTAACTTTGCCACAATAGACGTTAGGCTAATTGGCCGATAGTTTGACGCAAGTGATCTATCTCCTTTCTTAAAAATTGGTACCACATTAGCTACCTTCCATGACTCTGGCACTCTGCCTGACTCTAGTGATTTATTAAATATGGTAGACAGTGGCTCGGAAAGCTCCTCTTTGCATTCTTTAAGCACCCTGACAAACACTTCATCCGGCCCTGGGGATTTGTTTGGTTTGAGTTTTACTATTTGTTTAAGAACATCCTCCCTGGTAACTGTTAAACTCGTCAACCTGTCCTCGTCCCCACCCACATAGACTTGTTCGACTGAAGGCATATTGTTAAGTTCCTCTTTAGTAAATACAGATACAAAATATTTATTAAAAATACTACTCATCTCTTCATCACTATCTCTTATTTGACCTGTCTCAGTTTTTAATGGACCTATCCTTTCCCTAGTCTTAGTACGATATAACTGAAAAAAACCCTTTAGGATTTGTCTTTGCTTGCCCTGCTATGCGAACTTCATAGTTTCTTTTTGCTTTCCTTATCAATTTTTTAACATTTCTAACCAGTTGTACGAATTCCTGTTCTAAAGTGACCTCCCCATTTTTAATCCTTTTGTACCAAGCTCTCTTTTTACCTATAAGGTTCTTCAAATTCTTTGTTATCCACTTTGGGTCATTAGTATTCAATCATTAGTATTAGTATTAGTATTAGTATTCGAGGACTCACTATCACTTCAAGTTGATCTAGATAGGGTTTTGAAATGGTCAAAGGATTGGCAGATGCAGTTTAATGCTGATAAATATAAAGTTCTGAGGTTAGGTAATGATGATAGAGTTACAAGATACGAGCTGGATGGTGTTGAGATTGCGAAGTCGGATTGCGAAAGGGATCTGGGAGTTATGATTTGTAAGAATTTAAAACAAAAGGATCAATGCATAAATGTTCGTAAAAAGGCAAATCGGACACTCGGATTTATTAATCGCAGCGTTAGTAACAAGACACCTGGTGTGGTTCTCAAGCTATATCTTGCTCTAGTTAGGCCCCATTTAGATTATGCAGTTAAGTTTTGGTCGCCAATTTATAGAATGGATATGAATTCACTTGAACGTGTCCAGCGTAGGATGACTAAGTTAATTCCCCAAATTAGAAAACTTTCATATGAAGAAAGATTAACAAAGCTTAAGTTGCATTCACTGGAAAGGCGAAGAGTTAGGGGTGACATGATAGAGGTTTACAAGTGGGTGAATGGATATAACAAAGGAGATATTAATAGGTTATTAAAAGTATCAACACAAGACAGAACACGAAACAATGAGTATAAATTGGATAAGCTTAGATTTAGGAAAGACTTGGGTAAATACTGGTTCAGTAACAGGGTTGTTGATTTGTGGAACCAATTGCCGCATAACATTGTGGAGGTGGGGTCCCTCGATTGTTTCAAGCATGGGTTGGACATGTATATCAGTGGGTTTGGGTGGTTATAAATAGGAGCTGCCTCTTATGGGCCAATAGGCCTTCTGCAGTTGCATTTGTTCTTATGTAAATAGGGTATGTTTACATTTTAGAATGGAAATCTTCATGTTCTTATCATGCTCTTATGGAAAGGCGAAGAGTTAAGGGTAAAATGATAGTGGTGTACAAGTTGATGATCTTATATATCAAAGGAGATATTTATAGAGTATTAAAAGTATCAACACAAGACAGAACACGAAACAATGGGTATAAATAGGGTAAGTTTACATTTTAGAAAGATGTTGGTAAATACTGGTTCGGAAACTGAGTTATGATTTGTGGAACCAATTACCGCGTAACGTGGTGGAGGTGCGGTCCCCTGATTGTTTCAAGTGTGGGTTTGACATGTATATGAGTGGGATTTGGTAGTTATAAATAAGAGTTGCCTCGTATGAGCCAATAGGCCTTCTGCGGTTACCTATATGCTTATGTTCCTAGGAAGAACAGTTGTAGTTTTTGCTAGTGTGCCTGCTTTTTCATTACCATCTATGCCAATGTGACTTGGTGTCTTGGTCCAATTTAGAGGGATTGACAGCCCAAGATTATGTGCTTCTTTCCTATATATAGGATTTCTGGGATGAGTTGTATATTATCTCTGTGCTAGCTGGATAACAATGCCTGGAGCGGAGTTTTATAGTCAATATGAATCAAGAAATCATGTAAACTATTTTCAAATATATGGCCTCCTTCAGGGCATATTAATCTGTTTGGAATGTTGAGCACCACTATTCATGCACCCAGGCTCCAGTAAGGTTCATGGTTGCTAATTTAATTGCAGCCCAAGCAGAACCTCTTCCTTGATCAACTGATCTATCTGTGAAGATGTGAGTGGTTGTTGGTCTTAAGATGGTTCCCATTTGTTGTTGACTGCTCTGATCCTCTGCGAGTCACACGCTGATTTTTTTTAACTGGTATGCCTGGTTTTATTTGGTGTTCTATTTTGTGTTGATACTTTTAATACCCTACTGAAATCCCCTTGTTATGCCCATTCATCCACTTGTGCACATCTATCATATCACCCCCTAATTCCGCCTTAGTTAGAGTGAGGTGATTCTGGTGATCTTGGAGAAGGGATTTGAACTTCACCTAGCGGCCCTCACTGGGTATTTATACGGCAACAGCAACAGAATATGTAGCCAGTGTTGTCTTGGCTGAAATATTCCAATTCAAATCGAAGATTGGACGAACTACACAGCGTTTTGTGTCTTGGTGTTATCATTTCAGCCAGTTTAGTCTTGGCTGAAATATTTCAGTTCAAATCGACGATTGGACCAGTGAGGTATGTTCGATTCGATTGAGTGAGGTAGTTGTTAGAATTACTTTTTTTGCTATTAGATAGACAATTCAACAACAACTTGCTGCTAAGTAGTTCAATATGAAAGATTATTGCTTCCTTAATCAACATATTAGGAGCCAACACTAGAGTTGGTAAGAAAATCAGGTGCTAAGTAATTCAATATTACTAATAATTCAATATTAATTCAATATTAATCAGGTGCTAAGTAATAGCAAAATTTAAAACAACAGGCAACGTAGCTCATTCACCATACACAAACACAAAGAAATCAGTTTCTTAATGTTTGTTCATTGATGCCTCACGCTATTGTGATTTCTGTGTGTTGTGTCACACAGAAATCACATTAACGCGATATATATCAATGAGTAAATTAACTGGAGTTCTAAGGTGTAGGTGCACCCAAGTGCTTCGGGCTTATATATAAAACTTGGACTGGCTTCAGTAGAGGCCTCAAGACTTCCTGTCGATTTAGTAGAATTCCACGTTGTACTACTGTATAACAGTCCAGCGATGGGTTATGTGAAAAGTTATTTCGGTGTGTAAATAAAACTTATATTAATATATTCCACGCAATACCATACTATACAAATTGAATAATTCGAATAATAATGACCCGAAATGGATAACAAAGGATCTGAAGAACCCTATATAGCTAGAAGGAGAGTTTAGTACAATAGGATTAAGAATGGGAAAAGTCAGTTTAGAGCAAGAATTCGTCCAACTGGTTAGAAATGTTGATAAAAAGAAAAGTCGATAAAGTTTTATCTTTTGCCTTTATTGATAAAGGCAAAAGAAGTTTTAGTTTTTTTCGGTTTCATGTACAAAGATTATGGAAAGGATAGGTCCATTAAAGGCAGAGAGACAAGTCAGATAACCAATAATGACGAATTATCAGATAACTGATTATAGGACGAGTAGTATTTATAAATACTCAATATTAATATCTGTACTTTATTATTATTATCTAATATCTGTATTTATTAAAGTGGAACTTAACATTATCCCTTTAGCCGAACTAGTATGTTTTTTCCATGACACAACATTGCATTCGATGTTGTTTTAGATTTAGCCACGTTTCCATATAGATTTAACGTGTCCATATAGCACGGGCTATTTTGAGCCCATAAATTGCATTCGAATAGGCGAGTGATTTTATATACCTAATATGTACATCCCTCACCTGTGGCATACACATGAAAAAAAAAATATTTTTCATGCGAGGGAAATCTTTGAAACCTCTTTGCCGATTGCTTTGAAATTTTGACACAACGCTGTATTGAAATAGGCGCGTGTTTTATATACCTATTATATACATCCCTAAACTGTGACAGGGAAAAACATTTTTTTTTTTAAACGGTTCAATCTGTTGGACGATTCCATTTCAATGTTTCAGATTTATTGATAAATTGATCCTTCACATGCTATGGGCAGATTCCCTTCACATACTATGGGCAGATTCGGTTGTGTTTTGTACCCTGTATTATGTTTCAGATCCTCATTTTTGCCGTAGCTGGAATTTATCATTGTTAAACATGTTATTTTATTTATTTCGAAAACTTTGTTGATATCTGCTTGTAGTTTTTCAATGTCTTCTATAGAGGTAATTTTTATACTGATTTTCGTGTCATCTGCAACGTATGACACGAAGCTGTGACATGTATTTTTGTCTATATCTGATATGAGAATAAGGAAAAGCAGTGGTGCAAGGACTGTACTTGAGGTGCAGAGCTTTTAACTGCGCTTGGGCTCGATTTTATTTGGTTGACTGTTACTCGTTGTGTTCTGTTCAACAGGAAATTGAGTATCCAGCGTTCTACTTTACCAATTATTCCCATTGACCTCATTTTGTTTGCTATCACCCCATGATTTGCCGACATTTGTCGAATGCCTTTGCAAAATCTGTGTATACTACATCTGCATTTTGGGTTGTGTAGTTCATTATTTTCCATAAAACTAGAAAGTTGATTCCTAATCACTCTTTCAAAAACTTTTATTATGCGAGATGTCAGTGCAACTGGTCTATAATTTTTTGCCAAGGCCTTACTACCCCCCCCCTCTTGTGCTATATCGTTATTTCTAAATCAGCTATATCTGCTGATTGATGCAGCAGATGGTATCTCCCCTGTATATAGGCTCTGTCCATATTATGCTGACCGCTCGCGCTTAAATTTTTTTAATGAATATTGAATTCCACGAGTCCGTCCCAGGAGCCGAGTGCATGGGCATATTGTCAATTTCTCTTTCAGTCTTCCGAGTTCGTGTTAATATCCGTTATATTATCTGCAGCTTGAATGTCATTCATAAAGAAGCTGTCTGGATCATCAATATTCATGTTGATGAATATTCAACAACACCAATGTTGTTTATTGGTGTGCTAAACAGCCTCATACTGGCTTCTTAGAATTTCACTAATTTCTTTGTTGTCCTGTGTACGTCACAATTCCACACACAATGTTGACTAAGGCGTGTCTGGGATCACCCCGGCCCTTGAACCCTCATCACGGCCCTTGTCGTTACGTCGATATCGTTACGTCGCAACCGGGTTCTTTGCTGGTGGAACTAAAATTCTCGTATCCGGCCCCAAGTTAGTAGTGGCTTTCAAGGAGTGAGCTCGGTAATGCAAGTAAAACACAATGGGAGAGGTGCATTGAATACGACAGTTTATCAATTATCTCTTATATAATCACTTCCCATCACCTCATATATAATCCTAAAGGAAGTATTACTACAGTTAATATATACACCAGTGTCTATCTCATAGGACACTAAACGCTCCTCGAAGCTCAATCGATGCAGTCTTGTCAGCAACCGTGTTTCCTCGACCTGAGTTTCCAGTACCGTCCTCAACCAGTACTGGGAAACACCAACGAGTCTACCCTGGCCACAGGGTAGACTCGTTGGTCTACAGTCTCACATGGTACTCTTCGTGCACGCCCACAATCACTCTTCAGCCTGGAGCTGGCAGAGAACATCAGCCTCACGCTGCTGGGCCTCTTCACGTACAATTACAAGGGTACCAAACCCCTGGCAGGAGCTTCTTGCAACTCGCTGGCACCTTACTGTCAGTCGTCTCTTCCGCTAGCCAGTCCCGGGTACGCCGAATTCTGTCACTGCCACTTCACAGGCCGACAGTAGAACACTACACAGTTTTTCTGCGGCGGCGGCTCACTGCTTCCGTAAAGCAGAATGGAGTAGAGAGCTATTGGCTGTGCTGGGAAGACTGACTGTCCTCGTACCACAGCAGCCCTACGTCGACTCTGCGGATACAGACACGTCATCAGTACATGGGACACTAGGAAACGTCACTTACGTACTCTGACATAGACATACAACTCCTCCTCCTATAATAGATGGCACTGATTTTCTAGGCGCCACCTCACCAGAGGTCAGCACCAGCTACCTCTCGAGCTGACTAGGACAGGAATCTAGCGCCTCTTGCTGGTATAATCCTGTCACCACTAGATGGCGTCGTCCAATTTGTGGGGGTTTCAGGAGCAGACTTTGTGGCATTGACGTCGCTGCTCCATGCTCCGACGATGGAATCGGGTTCGTAACAGATATATCACGCTATTGTGGTTACTGTGTGTACCATTCGTCTTCATCTTGAGAAACGTGGATTAGTGAATGATTCACAACATGGCTTTATAAATGTTTACAATTTTTTTCGTTCAATCAGTTGCAATGAATCGATAGATATTTTTCCTAATATTCATTTGATATAATTCATTATATTGATATTGAAACAAAAGATTACTGTAATTTCGGTTACGATGGCTAGCTATGGGTTTATTTAAAACTAGCTGTACTCGGCTAGTACTAGCAGTCGGCTAGTTTATTTAAAACTAGCTGACTGAGGTTACCTACCTTGAGGTGCTTCCGGGGCTTAGCGTCCCCGCGGCCCGGTCGTCGACCAGGTGGACTGATCAACCAGGCTGTTGGACGCGGCTGCTAGCAGCCTGACGTATGAGTCACAGCCTGGTTGATCAGGTATCCTTTGGAGATACTTATCCAGGTCTCTCTAGAACACTGAGAGGATTGCCAGTTATGCCCCTTATGTGTAGCGGAAGCGTGTTGAACAGTCTCGGGCCTCTGATGTTGATAGAGTTCTCTCTCAGAGTACCTGTTGCACCTCCGCTTTTCAACGGGGGTATTCTGCACATCCTGCCATGTCTTCTGGTCTCATGTGATGTTATTTCTGTGTGCAGGTTTGGGACCAGCCCCTCTAATATTTTCCACGTGTAAATTATTATGTATCTCTCCCGCCTGCGCTCAAGGGAGTACAGATTTAGACTCTTTAGTCGGCCACGCATTCCTGTGGCTCAGTCAGGTTAAATAGAAAAGAAAGAAAAGAGAAAGCACACGTTTCTAATGTTTAATTTCACAATGCATGTGGGTATATAAAATTTGTTTTTGTTCCATTGTCTGTTGTGATATGGAGATTGTCTGGCCGCAAGAACAGCTCATTCATTCAGTCAATCGTGATTCCTACAATTGATTTGAATATTGGGAAATACTTTTTCTGCCAATTATTCTTTTGACTTCACTAAATTTTAAAAGTTATGAGGCAATGAAATTCGTCCTGAGGTCAGATCAACCAACACGATTCCATTCCCAATTTCCAGAAGTTTATGGGAGAATATCTCAGCTGATGGATCCTTTTGCAGCTGGACACGCATATTTGTAGGTAATTTTCACGTCTTTACGTGGCACCTTAACGTAGAGTATTTCAGGCAAGCATTTTTTTCTTCCCCTGGTGTCGATCGAGGGATTACAGGTAATGTTTGTCTGAAATCTCCTGCAAGCAATGTTAATGCGTTCCCAAATGGTCTGATGTTTCCACGCAAATCTTGCAATGATCGAAAAAGAGCCTTAAGCGATTTTTTGTGGGCCATTGTGCATTCATCCCAACAAATGGTTTACATTTCTGCAATACTTTTCCCATGCTGGATGCTTTGGAAATGTTGCACGTGGGAGTTTCAATGAATTGCATGTTCCATGGCAGTTTCAAAGCCGAAGTAGCAGTTCTTCCACCTGGTAGCAATGTCGTAGCTATTCTATTGCCATTTTGGAATCGAAATGCTGTCAGAATCAGTCTAATTAGGAACGTTTTACCAGTTCGTCCTGGCGCATCTGAGATGATTTATTAAACCCCGTTATTGACAGTTGGAATTATTTGATTGTAAATGCATTTTCGCTCAAGCATTGAAGGGGAGCAGGTGGTCATTATGATTGCAAACAATACACGAATTTGATTTGTATGTTAATGCATACATCCCAGTGTCGGTCGTTATCCAATAAATTCAGAGCTTGACATGCACTACGGTAAGTGGCATGTGTTATGCCGTTTACAAATCTCAATGGCTGGAACTACGTTGGACCCGGCACATTTACCAACACCTGCGAAGAAAGAAGTATTAATCTTGATTGGGATGCACAGTGTACAGTCTGCCTATCGTAGTTTATTTGAATATGCCAAGTTGTCCGTCGACTTGCTCTCCTCGTTTGTGTCATTCAAATGATTTTCTACTGGCATTCCATTTGTAATGCGTAGCCACTTCCGAATTCAGCAGTTTCGCAAACGCATCATTTGTACATAACGTGAAGAAAGCAGTTAACGTTGTAGCCAGTGGATTCATAGCTGTGTGTGTTGCACATTTGCAACTGTGAAATCAACTTGTAGTTTTCTTGTTTTCAAAACAAAAACACAAAATACTAACAAATATTTCAATTAAAACGCAGATCAATCATCACAGCTCAATTTCATCACCAATTGCACTGAAAAATGAGAAGAACTTAAAAAAACGAAATGAAAAACAATGAAAAAAGAAACAGATAAACTATATCTACAGATAAACTATATGAAATGAACGGTATGGTAAACAACACAGCTCAATTCCAACGCAATGTCACACAAAATAATTAAATCAAAATGAAAATATATAAAAATCTATGAAAATTCAATTTATTAATGCAATCGGAAACATTGAAATGGAATCGTAACATATTTTGTATAGCGCATGTTGCTCTTACGTGCAACAGATGGTGCTGTTTTTCAAAAAGAGCATGTTTTTACAGGTCACATGTGTGGCATCTTAACAGTAGGTATATAAAAACATGCATGTATTCGAATGGAATGTTGTGTCAAAATTTCAAAGCAATCGGTGAAGAACATATGGAGATTACAGCATGTGTTGCTCCTACATATTACAGATAGCGTTGTTTAAAAAAAAACCATGTTTTTTTCCTGTCACAGATAGAAACACTAGCCTGTTTAAATGCAACGTTGTGTCAAAATTTCAAAGCAATCGGTAAAAAGGTTACGAAGATTTCTCTTACATGAAAAACACAGTTTTTAAGAAAAAAAAAAACATTTTTTTTTCCAGCCACAGACGTGACATCCATATAATATGTATATAAAAATCCGCTCGGAGGCGAATGGAACTTTCGGAGATTAGCGATTTTGAACAAACGAACATTTCCATTTTTATTTATATAGATGAGGATCAGTTATCTAAAAAAAACTTCCATATCAGTATGTCAGATTTGATAAGAACAAAATTAAAGCTATTAATTTAATATTCTTGTATCTTCAGGACTTTAGAGAGAGAGACCACCAATCATGTCCCAGTTCATTTACTCAGAAGCAGAGGAAAGTGAAGAAGAGCAAGAAGAATATGAAGAAAATGAAAGGAAAAAATTGAAAAAACTAAAAACAGTTATAGATGATTCTTCTGAAGAGGATGATGACGATGGTAAGTGATGCAAAAGTTCTCAATGCTGTTGTTGTTGTTGTTGTTGTTATAGATTCAGCTACTCGGAACAAGTTCTAAGTAGCACGGGCTATGGTGAGCCGGTAACTTACCTAGCACAGAAGCGGGGCAAGTAGCACGGGCTATGGTGAGCCCGTAGTGGACTTTCCTGGCACAGGAGCGGTGCTAAATGTGAATGTGAACGTTCTCATTGATTCCAAGACTTTGTATATATACTATGAATTTGTTTCATCCATACCTGATGAGGTTCTAGAATTTCTACTCCTCAAACCCGGCCTGAGGCCATGATTGAATTTTGAGAGCTTGGTCCAACGGTCTGTTGCTTGGAGCGTACCACATATCCACCATAGTCCAACACTTCTTGAAGAAAACTATCTAGTTTTATCTTTAAAAAATATCCGTCATTATCATGGCTGTGAGGTTGTTGAACAACCGTGGACCTCTCATGTTTATTCAGTTCAGTGGTTTCTGGTTATGCTCATGGCCCCCCTGTTCCTCATTGGTTGTATTCTGCATTTTCTTCCATGTCAATTACTCCAGTATGTCATTTACTGTGTAGATTTGGGACCTGGGCCTCCAGTATTTTCCACGTGTATATCATTTGATATCTCTCCTTTCTCTTTCTATCGAGTACATTTGGAGAGCATTAAGATCACTTTGTCAATGAATTATTAGGACGTATCCCAATAATTTAGGTGCTTTATCTCGTTTATTTATGCCGTATATGTTCTCTGAAATCCCTCTATTTCAGCAATCTGCTTTCAGCAATCTTAAATAATTTGATATAAATGTATTGTTAATGTTCTGATATATTTGTCATTTTTAACGAGACGTAGTTAAGAACAAAGGCAACTGCAGAAAGCCTATTGGCTCATACGAGGAAGCTCCTATCTATAACCACCCAAGCCCACTTATACATGTCCATGAAACAATCGAGGGACCCCACCTCCACCACATTATGCGGTAATTGGTTCCACAAATCAACAACCCTGTTAGCGAACCAGTATTTACCCAAGTCTTTTCTAAATCTAAATTTATCTAATATATACCCAATGTTTTGTGTTCTGTCTTGTGTTGCTACTTTTAATGCCCTATTAATATCTACTTTGTTGTGTCCATTCATCCACTTGTAAACCTTTATCATGTCACCCCCTAACTCTTCGCCTTTCCAGTGAATGCAATTTAAGCTTTGTTAATCTTTCTTCATATGAAAGATTTCTAATTTGGGGAATTAACTTAGTCATCCTACGCTGGACATGTTCAAGTGAATTTATATCCATTCTATAATACGGCGACCAAAACTAAACTGCATAATCTAAGTGGGGCCTAACCGGAGCAAGATATTGCTGAAGAACCACACCAGGTGTCTTGTTACTAAAGATTCGATTAATAAATCCCAATGGCCTATTTGCCTTATTACGAACATTCATGCATTTATACTTTTGTTTTAAATTCTTACTAATAATAACTCCCAGATCTCTTTCGCAATCCGACTTCGCAATATCAACACCATCAAGCTCGTATCTTGTAACTCTACCATCATTACCTAGACTCAGAACTTTACATTTATCAGCATTAAACTGCTTCTGACAATCCTTTGACCATTTCAAAACCCTATTTAGATCAACTTGAAGTGATAGTGAGTCTTCTTCCGTATTAATTTCCCTACCTACCCTACCGATTTTTGTATCATCGGCAAATTTGCAGATGTTGCTACTCAAACCTTAATCTAAATCATTTATATATATTATAAACATCAGAGGTCCCAGGACAGAGCCTTGAGGCACTCCACTAACAACATTATCCCACTCTGACTTAACCCACATTTATACTAACTCTGTTTCCTTTGGTATAGCCATGCCCTAATCCAACTTAATATAGGACCCCCAATACCATGAGCCTCTATCTTTTTAATCAGTCTTTCATGTGGCACTGTATCAAAAGCTTTGCTAAAGTCAAGGTACACAACATCACAGTCCTTACCACTATCAACTGCCTCAACTATGCTAGAATAAAAAGATAACAAATTTGTTAAGCATGAACGGCCATTTATAAAAACATTTGACACTCAATTATTAATTTATGTTTTTCAAGATGAAGACGAATTTTATTTGCAATTATCGATTCGAGTAACTTTCCCACAATAGTCGTTAGGCAAATTGGCCGATAGTTTGACGCAAGTGATCTATCTCCTTTCTTAAAAACTGGTATCACATTAGCAACTTTCCAAAACTCTGGCACTCTTCCTGACTCTATTGATTTATTAAATATGGTAGACAGTGGGTCGCGAAGTTCCTCTTTGCATTCTTTAAGCACCCTGGCAAACACTTCATCCGGCCTTGTGGATTTGTTTGGTTTCAGTTTTACTGTCTGTTTAATTACAACCTCCCTGGTAACTGCTAAACTAGTCAACCTGTCCTCGTCCCCACCCACATAGACTTGTTCGGCTGAATGCATATCGTCAAGTTCCTCTTTAGTAAATACAGATATAAAATATTTATTAAAAATACTACGTTTTATACCTTAGTTGTTATTAAGTGTTGAAAATGAAACTAGGTGACTTGACATCAATCACATTACTGTTATTATACCATATGGCCTTGCTTCTGTGCTTCCAAGTTATTATACCATAAAGCCTTGCTTCTGTGCTTCCAAGTTATTATATCATAAAGCCTTGCTTCTGTGCTTCCAAGTTATTATATCCTAAAGCCTTGCTTCTGTGCTTCCAAGTTATTATACCATAAAGCCTTTTGAAATATGCCAGACCTTCAAAACTTCAAGAAATGAAGGGAGTTGTCAGTTGCTTAATTTAAAAACTGCAAATGTGGTCGTTCTGGAGCCTGTTGAATTTTTGAACTATCTCATCAATATTTTAACTTGCTTAGCTAAATGAACTGTGGGGTTAATTCCTTAAGCCCATTATGTGTCTCTGTAATCTATATTATGGGCTGCATAATAAATGAACTAAACTAAGTAAAACTAATAAGAACAATACAATAAGACTAAAGAACTTACATCGCATTCATCTCTGGTTATTTATTGATAGATGAAGAGGAAATTCGTGAAGAAAATAAAGACTTCATTAACGACGACGATGAAGAGGATGATGAAGGAGGTTCGGGGTCAGACAGTGAAAAGTATGGCAAACGAAAACGGCGGAAGGACGATGAAGATAAAACAAACTACCTCGATGATGATGATATTGATCTTATTGAGGAGAACACTGGTATGAAACTTGACAGAAAGGTTAGTTTTCTCCAATAATTATTGTAATATATATTTTGTTTATATTTATACAAGTTTCTGTACAGGATAGAAAAAAATAATTTGCATTTTTGTGTTTTAAAGAATGAAAAGAACTTGAATTTCACACCGTTTAGATGAATTAGAAACAAAATTGGGAAACCATTATTGCTTCTGCTGGCATATATATAAGTAGAGAAATATAATTTAAGATTAATTTCTGATATATATCTAATATATTTAATATATTTATATTTCAATTATATAAAAGTGTATTTATATAATACACAGTATACAGTATTTTTCAGAGTGAATGTTTTAAAAATAAGTTTTGGACAATTATATAATTTTTATGGTAAAATTTTAGTCAAAATTTTGATTAAATTTTCCTAGAAATATATGCTGATTCCAATTATAGCAAAAACCAATTCTGCTGTCTTGTAAATTCAAGATTTTACTAGATTTAAATAAATTTAAAAAAATGTATATTTTAAAAACGGGTTGACCAATATATATAAAAAAAGTTGTACTTTTAAACATTTGGCTGCTCCATAATATTGGCTGCCTCACTGACTTGGAGGTTGTGCTACAATGATAACCTAAGTAAGTCTCATAAGATTATCTAAGGAATAACCAAACCCTTGAATCATTTGAATGGTTTCGTGAGCGTGTAACATACTAAATCTCTAAACAAGATACTAAATATACTAAGATACTAACATACTAAATAAGAACTATAATACTAGCATAGTACTATAGATTGTCTTCATGACAATTTTTTGTTTATGAATTAATGTATATATGTCTTGAATTTTTGTTTCACAGAGAAAGTATAAGCGTTTGAAGAGGATTGTGGATGAAGAATCTGACGTAGAAGAGGAAGATGTGCAGGGTCAGATTCGAAGAGAGATCTTCGAGGGTTCAGACGTAAGTAAATCTCTGGAGTTTATGTTGTATTCAGTGCCACTTTATATGCATAGGCAGTGTTTATAAATTGTTCGTTTTCTGACGATGTTTATTAAGAGGTATCCTGTGTACTCACCTTACCCTAGTTGTGTGTTGGAGGGGATTAAGCTTCGGCTCTTTGGTCCCGCCCCTCAACTATTAATCCCAGTATTTCTCGAGCACTGCTTCCTAAGATCCTCGAGCTCTATCATAACTGCATTTAAAACTGTGGAGTTAGCCTCCACCACATTATTTTCATTTACTAACTACTCTGACACTGTAAGAGTTTTTTTCTAATGTTTCTGTCGCTTATTTGGATACGCAGCTTCCCCCTGTATCCTCTTATGTGTATTCATCACATGTTAAATAATCCACCTGGTCTACCCTGTCGGTTCTCCTGAGAATTTTGTATGTGATGATCATGTCTCCCTTAGCTCTTCCATGTCGTTTGTAGTGTGTGATGTTTATTATGAGACACTGTGTGTGATGCTATCTCTCGGTCATTCTTCTTTGTTCTGCTCTAGTGGGTTAGAAATTTTGAATACAGTAAAATAGTTCGAGTGTGCCTTTTAGTCTATCCCTCTTACCTGCATAATTGACACTTTAATGAGAGATATTTCGTTATTGCTTAAATATTATTAGTCGTTTGATTCTGTTTCCTTCGTCTGTCATTCATAACTTTAATATCTGGTACCACAGGATGAGGAGGAGGATGGGGCCTCCGCTGTCCACCCTCCACAGCACCCTGAAATGTACGCGTCAGAGGAGGAAGAGTCTGATGAAGATAATTTCATTGTTGATGACAAGACACCCAATGTCAAACAGGAGAGGATGGCTATGCTTGAACCTGGTGGAATGAAGGTTGCCCGTGAAATATTCGGCGGTGATTATCATTTTGAGGAGTTTGAACAACATGATGGTATGTGTTTTGTCAAATTTAAATGTAAATTAAATTGCAGATTTAATTGAAATATGGCAGACTAGGTATGTCACACTATTCTCACTTCTCAGATGTACAATCTGAGAAGTTTTCCTTCTTCCTGTTATCACTCCAGGATTGGAGAGACATTTTATTTTGACATTATATTTTGTGTATTTTATTATTGCAGTTTGCTCTCTCTCTCTCTCTCTCTCTCTCTCTCTCTCTCTCTCTCTCTCTCTCTCTCTCTCTCTCTCTCTCTCTTTCTCTCTTTCTCTCTCTTTCTCTCTTTCTCTCTCTCTCTCTCTTTCTCTCTTTCTCTCTCTCTCACTCTCTCTAAGTTGGAAAAACAATTAGAAAAAACTTTTATGTGGACAATCAAACCTACATTTCAACCATCAGCGTCGTTGTGCCTTGCATTTTCACTCAATGGGAGATTTTGCTGCCCAACAAAAATATTCATAATATTGACTAGAAGTTTAAAAAGTTTTCTTTAATTTAATAACAAATTCGATACTTGCATGCAGGATCTTAAATGTTTACCCTCTAATTTCTTATGTTGTAATATTCATGTTTTTTGTATTCAAAAAAGAATGGGAGGAGCGTGAAAATGATGATGATGACCACGAGAACGATGAAAAAGGCGATGAGGGACGAGAGCATCCCCGAGGTCGCAAGGATCGCGGGAATCAGGTCAAGAAGACTATCTTTGAGGTATGTTATGAGGAGCAACTGCAAGCCACAAGATTTTTCACTCATTGTGTAATTATCATTAAGGAAGGCATTTATATTTTCACAACGGCCAGAGAGAGGCTGTTGTTTGTGTAGAATATGTTAATAAAGACAATGTGGGAAGTTATGAATAAAAGATATGAATTAAGAGTGAAGGAAGAGTGCGTCGATGTGGGTCAGTTCATTGTACATAAAATTAGAGCGAAGATTATTTTGGCTAATTTGAGGGCAAGAAGGTCAAGATATTACATACTACATGTGAGTGTGATGGAGCAAGAATTTCGTGGTCGGGAAAAAAGATGCAGTTTATTGAGGGCCAAAATGTTTAAATCTTGTTTACGTTAAGTTACAAGACGCAGTACACTCAATGTAAAAGGTGAGTGTACTTGCTCACCTTCTAAAAGGCTTGAAGCGAAAGACTTGCTTGATGTGAAAGATATGGTGACCTGTAAATCATTCTCATCTTCAAAAACAAAACAGTTCTATATTCTACTTGTTTGGTATAATGAGAATACTTACCTCCTGCAAGAAGATTTTCGGGCAGGGAGGCAGCAAATATTATTTAACCTGTCTCAGTAGTAATTTGGGCACCTGGATATAAATTAGTTTTAGATCATGAACTAGGAAAAAGTGCTGCTGAATATCATAGGCGGTTGTCGTACCTGGCTTGAGGCATTTAATCTCAACCCGACCTACATCATGAAAGTAGGAGACAAAATGTTGGTGGTGGTGATAAAGATCAAGTTAATGAGTGTGTGGCAACATTAATTACGCATACAAATATAAATGCTATTCTTTCAGGTATTTGAACCTAGTGAATTAGAGCGAGGCCATTTGACTGACCAAGATCATCAAATCCGGAAGCT
>NC_091201.1:8602745-8660245 GCF_040958095.1 Procambarus clarkii
TGTAGGGCTTTTTCTTGCTTGATTTGCTTGGGTTTAGGTCGAAGTCTGGGGCCTCATATGTGACGGCCTCAGCCGAGTCAGATGGAAGCAATGGTGATTCTATTAACTCTGGTGCTGGTTCTGATTCTGAATCTGTTTCTAATTCCACTTGCCGACGTTTTGCTTTCTTTTTCGTCCGTCGCCCCCGGCTGGTGGGGGCAGGTGATGAGGTTGACTGGTCTGCTGTGGAGGTGGTCTGGGTGGATGCTGTTGCCTGGGTGACTTGTGCTGGGTTCGACTCCGGTGGTGGTGGTAGCGGTATGACTGCAGTTACTGTTAGTGTTGGAATCTCGTCTGTTTGGGTTGAAGCAGCGTTGTGATGTTGAAATAGGTCTGCTGGTATCAACATTGTGGGCAGGTTGTTCTGGGCGAGCAGCCTGTTCAGTACTCTCACGTATTTTGCGTTGTCTGTTCCCGCCTCTCTCTCAGCTACACTGATCAGGCATGGGATGAGAGTGGTGTTGGTCGAGGCCGCTGATTGGTTGACAGTCAAGTTGGTTGGCTGAGCTGCAGTCCCTTGTGTCCTGGGTCCCCATTGGGGGGGGGGGGGGGGGGGTTGGTCTGGCCTGGTGTGGACGTCTGTAGCAGAAGCGATGTTTGTAGCGACGTCTGTAGCGATGTTTAGCAGTCTCCGTGGTGTAGTGGTAAGACACTCGCCTGGCGTTCCGCGAGCGCTATGTCATGGGTTCGTATCCTGGCCGGGGAGGATTTAATGGGCGCAATTCCTTAACTGTAGCCTCTGTTTAACGCAACAGTAAAATGTGTACTTGGATGAAAAAACGATTCTTCGCGGCAGGGGATCGTATTCCAGGGACCGTAGGATTAAGGACTTGCCCGAAACGCTACGCGTACTAGTGGCTGTACAAGAATGTAACAACTCTTGTATATATCTCAAAAAGCAGAATCGTTGGGGAGCACTGGAAACGATGTAGCTTGGATATTGAAGCTCGCCGGCTGATTGGTTGTTGGGTTGGCAGTTACTGTTTTATTTATTTCATCTAGTCGTGCTTGGCAGTCCATGTAGACGGCGATGTGAGCTCCTCCACAATTGAGGCACAGTTTGGTGGTTGACCGGCAGGTTTTGAAGTGATGATCCTGGGTACAAATGCTGCATTTAACCTCTGCTTGTTGGCAGTTCTTGGTATCATGATCGTACTTGTAACACTTAAAGCACTGGCGAATGTTGTAGTAACGTTCCTTCTTTACAGTGTCCGGTGTGATGGAAATATCTAGACATCTAAATCCATTTTCCACAGCTTGGGTCGCTGCAGCAGCTGTTGTGAAGGTGACCTTGAGAGTAGGCCTAGGGTTGTCGTCGTTCTTGATGACCTTGACTGTAGCAGCAGTCAGTGCCGGGTTTCTGGTGTTGATACTATCAAGTATGGTGCCAGGGTCCTGGGTGGCGATGTAGACACTCGTGTGGCTGACGAAGATGGTTCGTTCAGCCAAGTAGCGACGGTTAGGAGTGATGATCAGGTTGGAGTTTCGTAGGGCGTCCTGGTGTTCTGGTGCAAACAGTTGCTCCAGAGCTTGCTCGCTTGAATAAAGAAGTACAGCGCCGTCAGCATCGTCACGGATGTTCACCGGGGCTGCATTCGTGATGTCGACGATTTTCCTTAGTAATTGGGGCCCGGTGTAGATGGTTTCGTCACGAAACCGGACCTTTATGCGGTAAATCATGGCTCTAATCGTTGCTGCCCAATGTTTACCCACCCCCTCTCCACCACTCCCGTAAACCCTCCCATCTTCCTCACCCACCTCAGCCTTCCCTTTCCCTCACGCCCCCCAAGCCCTCTACCCATTTCTGCCCCCCCCTTCTCCCTGCTTCTCCCCCATCCCTCCAAGCCTCTCCTTCCCCCATGCCCCCCCCCCCAAACCTCCCCGTCTCCCCAACCCGCTCTCACACAAGACAGCACCTATATGACTTAATGCTTAAAGTCAATATGTTGAATATGAATTAGTAAATTTATATATTTATTTATTTATGCATATACAAAAAGGTACAATGGGAATGTGAGGATACATAATATGGTAATTACAGTCTTGTAAAGCCACTAGTACGCGCAGCGTTTTGGGCAGGTCCTTAATCTAAGAAAGTTTTAAGTAGGTAAATACTTGCAAAATTTATAGACAAAAAAAAAAATGATAACAGTTACATGGAATGAAAAAAAGAAGATGAGAGAAAATTGTAGGTACAGTATATTAAAGCACATAGGTAGCTAAGATTGATTGCAATGACAGCTTGAATTGTAGTTGACAAAAATTGGTAGGCACAATACAGCAGAAACAATATAAGATTGATTGCAATGACAGCTTGAATGGTAGTTGACAAAAATTGGTAGTCACAATATAGCATATGGTTAGCACATAAAAGAAGACAGCAATGAACACAATGATAAGGTTGTTTGATACTACATAAAAATTAGGAGATTGGGTAACACTAGGTACAGAGCAAATTTAAAGCTCAGTGTAGGAAACTAAGAAGATGAAATTAGGTACTTTTTGGTTTTGCTTTTAAATAAGGCAAAGGTTTTACAGCTTTTCAATTCACTAGGGAGTGAGTTCCATAGACTAGGTCCCTTAATTTGCATAGAGTGTTTACACAGATTAAGTTTGACCCTGGGGATATCAGAGAGATATTTATTTCTGGTGTGATGATAATGGGTCCTATTACATCTGTCCAGGGAGAGTTTCAGAGCATTATTTGCATTTAAGAACAGGGTTTTGTAAATGTAGTTGACACATGAGAATGTGTGGAGGGAGTTAATATTTAGCAAGTTTAGGGATTTAAACAAGGGAGCCGAGTGTTGTCTGAAAGCAGAGTTAGTTATTATTCTGATAGCAGATTTTTGCTGCGTGATGAGGGGCTTAAGGTGGTTTGCAGTGGTAGACCCCCCATGCACAGATACCATAATTAAGATAGGGGTAGATTAGTGCATAATATAGTGAGAGGAGAGCAGAGTTAGGAACATAATATCTGATTTTGGAGAGTATACCAACTGTCTTAGAGACTTTCTTAGTTATGTGTTGAATGTGGGTGCTGAAGTTGAGTCTCTTGTCTAGGAATAGGCCAAGAAACTTGCCATCATTTTTATTACTGATGTTAATGTTGTCTATCTGTAGCTGAATTGCATTTGATGATTTGCTTCCAAATAAGATGTAGTAAGTCTTTTCGATGTTTAATGTTAGTTTGTTCGTTGACATCCATAAGTGGACTTTTTTTTAATTCATTATTCACAACATTATTTAGTGTATGTGGGTTGAGGTGTGAATAGATAAGGGTAGTATCGTCAGCAAACAATATAGGTTTGAGAATATTAGAGACATTAGGCAGATCGTTTATATATATAAGAAATAGAAGAGGTCCTAAGATACTGCCCTGTGGCACTCCAACGGTAATTGGTAGAGTGGAAGAAGTTGTATCATTGATGGTTACATATTGGTGTCTGTCACTAAGATAGGATCGGATGTAGTCAAGGGCAAGGCCTCGGATTCCATAATGCTGGAGTTTAAGTAAGAGGTAGTTATGATTAACAGTATCAAAGGCTTTTCTTAAGTCAATGAAGAGTCCAATCGGAAACTCATTTTTGTCAAGGGCTGAGTAGATAACGTCAAGGAGACTAATGATTGTATCGTTGGCGCTCTTTTGGGACCGGAAGCCAAACTGGCTGGGGCTGAGTATGTCAAATTTTATGAGGTAGGAATAGAGCTGTTTGTAAATAATTTTTTCAAATATTTTTGATAAAATGGGTAGATTTGATATTGGTCTATAATTGTTTATGTCCGCCAGATTGCCTCCATTATGGACTGGCGTTACTCTTGCTTTTTTGAGGATATGAGGGAAGGTGTGACACTATAGATTTGTTGAACAGTAGTGCTATGGGTGGGGCATGGGAGGCGCTCTTGTATACAATGGACGGAATTTCACTGGTGTAATATGTAATGTAATGTAAATATGTAAATGTATGTAAATATGTGAATGATACGAAATGTAAATACGAAATGTAAATATGTGATATATTCCCAGTTACCTTTTTTCCCAAGGCCCAAACTCTTCCTCACGTACCAATTTACGTCTCACAGTACCCGCCCATCAACCTAGATAGCAGAATAGTCGTGATTGGTTCAATTATAATGAAAATTGTAGTTTTCAGGTCCCACATGGGTTGTGAAATTTACCTACCATGCTCTTAGAATATTACAGATCCATGCTCTTGAATATTACAGATCAGCTACATCCTATTGAAGGCTCGTAGTTTTGTTTTGAGAAATATTAGTTGTTCCGCCCACAGGGTCGGAAGGCGGTCCTCTACCGCATACAGGGTTGGTAGGGGGTCCACAGCCGCCCACAGGGTCGGTAGGGGTCCACAGGGTCGGTAGGGGTCCACAGGGTCGGTAGGGGGTCCACTAGCGCAAACAGCGTCGGTAGGGGGGGTCCACTGCCGCCCACAGGGACGGTAGGGGGTCCACTACCACCCACAGGGTCGTTATTGGGTCCACAGGGTCGGTAGGGGGTCCACTACCGCCCACAGGGTCGGTATGGGGTCCACAGGGTCGGTAGGGGGTCCACTACAGCCCACAGGGTCGGTAGGGCATCCACGTCTGCCCACAGGGTCGGAAGGCGGTCCTCTACCGCATACAGGGTTGGTAGGGGGTCCACAGCCGCCCACAGGGTCGGTAGGGGTCCACAGGGTCGGTAGGGGTCCACAGGGTCGGTAGGGGGAACACTACCGCCCACAGGGTCGGTATAGTATATATATATATATATATATATATATATATATATATATATATATATATATTTATATATATATATATATATATATATATATATATATATATATATATATATATATATATATATATATATATATATATATATATATATATATATATATTTAGGGGTACCAGCACTGGTTTAATTAAAGGGAACCACATCCTCGAAGAAGAAAATAAATAGTGTTCAGAGAAGACCTTGTGGATTCTCACTGAATACTTTAATCTTTTCCTCTCCTACCACCCCTATTATTTGTTTTTATTTGATTTTATTGCAATGCTACAGTTTACAGAAAACACACACTTATATAACAATATATCAGTGTTCGAAGACCTCGTCCAGCTCCTCGGGGGTCGGGTGCGTACCCAAGATACAGCACGCATTTCCCCTCTGAACAGCGACACTGAGGTGCTGGAACATAAAACTGGCCGCTCTTGGGTCTCTAGTCTTCCCAATGAGTTCCTCGCCCAGCTCCTTCAGGAACTTAAGTGCACATATACCCCAGGCGCCCAGAGTCTCAGAGCCTATTGGCACGAACCTGTAACAACGTTCTAGGTCCTTGTACTTGTTAGTTTTCTGGGTCTCCCTGAAGGTGGCCGCCCCGCCTCCCTCAGCTGCGCTGTAAGGTAGATAGGTATCAGCCAATGTGGATGCACACGTGTAGTCCCACACGACCTGTTTACCTTCCCTCCACGGCTGCAGGGTGACTCCATCTGGGCGTTTTTGACTGTTGTCAGGTCTGCACAACTGAGGTTCCCTTTGTGCTGGACACCCAGCTGAAGCCAAACTTCTCTTGATGATGTCATTGACTGCTTCATGTCTGGCAATCTTTCCCTGTGTCTTACGACAGATGAGACCATGGCTGCCGTATTGGTCTGCCCGTGCATGGCCGCAAATACACCGGTGCTCGGTGGAGATAGGGGCGGCAAGGCGCAGAGCAACACCAATACTTAGGGTCCGATAATCCAGGCGGGTACCCAAGGCGGAATTAGGGACTGCCAACAGGACGTCCCCGGCATGGGGCGCTTGCACAGCTAGAAGACGCGCTTTGTCCTTCCTGGAAGCTGCCTCCAGCAATGATGTGGCGATGTTCTCCACTATGGGGCTATCCCATTTGGACTGTTTGCAGTCATTTGGAAAAGTCGGTCGAGGATCAGAATTGACGAGAGTGTCCCACTGACCGGCTCCTTCCGCGAATTTGGGATCATGAATCCCAATGGAGTCTCTTAGGTGTTCCGGTAGTATTTCCTTAACTAATTCACCTGTTGCACTGGTCGAGGATAAAAATGCTGGCAATGCTAACTGTGTCGCCTTGCGATTACCTATTACCCCGAGTCTAACTGGGAGCGTTGCTTGGTCCCATTGGTCATCTTGCAGGGAGAGGTTTAACACTTTCACGGTTATTGACCTTAGGAGTGTGTCATATTCTGTTAATTTTGGGCTGTCGCAGGAGAGAGCACACCTTAGGAAATAGGTCAGTCTGGGCAAAGCCAGGCACCTTGTGAGAAGGTACAAAGCATCGTTGGCGTCTAAAGCCCCTATTCTTCCCTCCATCCTCCTCAGGTCGTTCAGCTTTTCTTCGAGGACTACCACAATGGCGCTCGAGCCCAGAGGTGCCCCTAGCAGCACACTGTCAGTGGGAGCGATCACTTGGGCTCCTGGCAATATGGTTCGCACTGCATCTATGGTTGGTTGGTTAGATGAGATGATTTCACACTTTAATGGGTTTAGGGTGAGTCCTAACTCCTCTCCCTTAGATTTCACCAGCTGTAGATCTTCTAGCAGGGACTCCTGTGTCCCTGCCAGGGTGCCATCGTCCAGGAACCAGATGTTGAGTTCGCTGGTCAACCTGCTTGTGACCTCTTTAACAGCCATGAAAAAAAGAAAAGGGGCAAGTGGGTCTCCCTGCTGGACACCTTCTGCAGAAACAACTTCATGTTCCCCAAACAGCAGCGTCGATTCCCTACTGTACCCTGCTGAGGCGAAGGGGAGTAGAGAAGGAAAGCTTGTTCGAACTGCTTCCAGTACCACATCCCTTTTTACCTGTAAAAAAATATATATATATATATATATATATATATATATATATATATATATATATATATATATATATATATATAGTAGGTTACCTAGTAGCCAGAATGCACTTCTATATATATATATATATATATATATATATATATATGTATATATATATATATATATATATATATATGTATATATATATATATATATATATATATATATATATATATATATATATATATATATATGTATATATATATATATATATATATATATATATATATATATATATATATGTATATATATATATATATATATATATATATATATATATATATATATATTATTATTATTATTATTATATAAAATATAATCATTTAGGAAAACTTGGTTTATTAGGCAAATCGGGCCTTGCATAGTTGGCTGAGAAGTGCATTCTGGCTACTAGGTACGACATATATATATATATATATATATATATATATATATATATATATATATATATATATATATATATATATATATATATATATATATATATATATATATATATATATATATATATATATATATATATGTCGTACCTAGTAGCCAGAATGCACTTCTCAGCCAACTATGCAAGGCCCGATTTGCCTAATAAACCAAGTTTTCCTAAATGATTATATTTTATATAATAATAATAATAATAATATATATATATATATATATATATATATATATATATATATATATATATATATATATATATATATATATATATATATATATATATTTAAAGACTTTAGTTTACACATACACAACTCAATAGAACTTACACATCTTCGATTTGTTTATATCTACATTTGAGTGAGGTGGATGGGGTGAGGTGGTATTAATAGGGTATTAAATTCCTAAACACAAGACAGAACACGAAACAATGGGTATTGAATGGAAGTGATTGTAGAAAGCCTATTGGTCCATATTTCTTGATGCTTCTATATTGGAACGGAGTCTTGAGGTGGATAGAATATAGGATTATATTATATAGGAAACAAGGATTATCAAGAAACTAACAACGTTATATGGAGGACCTATGGCAATTCCACGACCAAGTGATGGCTTCCTGAACCTGGCAGGAATTAACCTCACTGAGGACCAAGTCACTCTCCTAAATCTGGGTATAACCTGTCACGTTATGTCCAGACCGAGTGAGATGGCCCGGAAAGTGGAGTTAGAAATTCTGTTGAACGACATATTCGACCTCGAGACACAAAAGAAGGTCACTACCAAAGATACTTCACAAGCAGAACTTATTGCAGAAGGAGGAAAGAATCGAGGCAACTACAGAAGCACCATACTGTCCCCCGAGCTCAAAGCGGCAGCTAAAAGCCTTCGTGAGAACAAGGAGATAGTTGTCAGGAGAGGTGACAAGTCGCCAATATACGTCATTCTTAAAAAAGACGAATATCTGGCGAAAATGAACCTCATACTCTCTGACCAAACTAAATTCCAAAGGGTAACGAAGGACACTACAGCCGAATTGAAAGCAAAGGTCAACAAACTGATCGAAACTGTGAACGCCAAGAAATCCGGACTCCACCTGCCAAAGATTATTGGGGAATATAAACCTGGATATGCGTATGGAAATGTCAAGACACACAAGCCTGGAAACCCACTTCGGCCAATCATGAGCCAGATATTCACACCCACATACAGACTGGCGAAGCGACTCAACGGCCTGCTGACTCCTTATGTCCCTTGCCCCTTCACCCTGAAGTCTCCAAAGGAATTTGTTGACTTACTGCGGGGCACACGGGCCACAGGGATAAGAGCCTCGTTGGACGTCGAATCACTGTTTACCAACGTACCTGTGAACGAGACAATCGGGATGATAGCCGACAGAGTGTATCGTGATCCGGCCTGTACTCCTCTTGACATACCCGAAAATATTCTAAGGAAACTACTCCAAGCTTGTACTAAAGAGGCACCTTTCTTGAGCCCGGATGGGCACATGTATAAGCAAGTAGATGGGGTCGCCATGGGTTCTCCCCTAGGTGTCCTGTTTGCAAACTTCTACATGGGTACCATCGAGCAAAAAGTCTTAGTCAACATGAACTTGAAACCTGCCATATACTGCAGGTATGTTGACGACATTTTACACAGGTACCTGATGTCAGACATCTGCAGGAGCTGAAGGAGGCATTTGAGCAGAGTTCCGTGCTGCGTTTCACTTACGAGATGGAAAAGGATGGGAAGCTGCCCTTTCTAGATGTAACAGTCATGGAAAAGAGCGGAGGTTTCCACACTGCAGTCTACACTAAGGAAACGAACATAGGAATGTGCCTAAATGCCAACAGCGACTGCCCAGACAGGTACAAGAGGAGTGTTGTTAACGCCTATGTCGACCGTGCTCTCAGCCACAGCTCAGAATGGAAGCAAGTCGACGAAGAACTCTGTAGGGTAAGGCAGGTCCTAGTCAACAACGGCTTCTCCAATGGTTAATCCCAATCTTCTAATTCGGCTTCTCCAATTAATTAATCTGTTTGGAATGTTGAGCACCACTATTCATGCACCCAGGCTCCAGTAAGCTTCATGGTTGCTAATTTAATTGCAGCCCAAGCAGAACCTCTTCCTTGATCAACTGATCTATCTGTGAAGATGTGAGTGGTTGTTGGTCTTAAGATGGTTCCCATTTGTTGTTGATGCTCTGATCCTCTGCGAGTCACACGCTGATTTTTTTTAACTGGTATGCCTGGTTTTATTTGGTGTTCTATTTTGTGTTGATACTTTTAATACCCTACTGAAATCCCCTTGTTATGCCCATTCATCCACTTGTGCACATCTATCATATCACCCCCTAATTCCGCCTTAGTTAGAGTGAGGTGATTCTGGTGATCTTGGAGAAGGGATTTGAACTTCACCTAGCGGCCCTCACTGGGTATTTATACGGCAACAGCAACAGAATATGTAGCCAGTGTTGTCTTGGCTGAAATATTCCAATTCAAATCGAAGATTGGACGAACTACACAGCGTTTTGTGTCTTGGTGTTATCATTTCAGCCAGTTTAGTCTTGGCTGAAATATTTCAGTTCAAATCGACGATTGGACCAGTGAGGTATGTTCGATTCGATTGAGTGAGGTAGTTGTTAGAATTACTTTCTTTGCCATTAGATAGACAATTCAAAAACAACTTGCTGCTAAGTAGTTCAATATGAAAGATTATTGCTTCCTTAATCAACATATTAGGAGCCAACACTAGAGTTGGTAAGAAAATCAGGTGCTAAGTAATTCAATATTACTAATAATTCAATATTAATCAGGTGCTAAGTAATAGCAAAATTTAAAACAACAAACAACAGGCAACGTAGCTCATTCACCATACACAAACACAAAGAAATCAGTTTCTTAATGTTTATTCATTGATGCCTCACGCTATTGTGATTTCTGTGTGTTGCGTCACACAGAAATCACATTAACGCGATATATATCAATGAGTAAATTAACTGGAGTTCTAAGGTGTAGGTGCACCCAAGTGCTTCGGGCTTATATATAAAACTTGGACTGGCTTCAGTAGAGGCCTCAAGACTTCCTGTCGATTTAGTAGAATTCCACGTTGTACTACTGTATAACAGTCCAGCGATGGGTTATGTGAAAAGTTATTTCGGTGTGTAAATAATTCCACGCCATACCATACTATACAAATTGAATAATTCGAATAATAATGACCCGAAATGGATAACAAAGGATCTGAAGAACCCTATATAGCTAGAAGGAGAGTTTAGTACAATAGGATTAAGAATGGGAAAAGTCAGTTTAGAGCAAGAATTCGTCCAACTGGTTAGAAATGTTGAAAAAAAGAAAAGTCGATAAAGTTTTATCTTTTGCCTTTATTGATAAAGGCAAAAGAAGTTTTAGTTTTTTTCGGTTTCATGTACAAAGATTATGGAAAGGATAGGTCCATTAAAGGCAGAGAGACAAGTCAGATAACCAATAATGACGAATTATCAGATAACTGATTATAGGACGAGTAGTATTTATAAATACTCAATATTAATATCTGTACTTTATTATTATTATCTAATATCTGTATTTATTAAAGTGGAACTTAACATTATCCCTTTATCCGAACTAGTATGTTTTTCCATGACAGAACATTGCATTCGATGTTGTTTTAGATTTAGCCACGTTTCCATATAGATTTAACGTGTCCATATAGCACGGGCTATTTTGAGCCCATAAATTGCATTCGAATAGGCGAGTGATTTTATATACCTAATATGTACATCCCTCACCTGTGGCATACACATGAAAAAAAATATTTTTCATGCGAGGGAAATCTTTGAAACCTCTTTGCCGATTGCTTTGAAATTTTGACACAACGCTGTATTGAAATAGGCGCGTGTTTTTATATACGGTTGTGTTTTGTTCCCTGTATTGTTTCAGATCCTCATTTTTGCCGTAGCTGGAATTTATCATTGTTAAACATGTTATTTTATTTATTTCGAAAGCTTTGTTGATATCTGCTTGTAGTTTTTCAATGTCTTCTATAGAGGTAATTTTCATACTGATTTTCGTGTCATCTGCAACGTATGACACGAAGCTGTGACATGTATTTTTGTCTATATCTGATATGAGAATAAAGAAAAGCAGTGGTGCAAGGACTGTACTTGAGGTGCAGAGGTTTTAACTGCGCTTGGGCTCGATTTTATTTGGTTGACTGTTACTCGTTGTGTTCTGTTCAACAGGAAATTGAGTATCCAGCGTTCTACTTTACCAATTATTCCCATTGACCTCATTTTGTTTGCTATCACCCCATGATTTGCCGACATTTGTCGAATGCCTTTGCAAAATCTGTGTATACTACATCTGCATTATGGGTTGTGTAGTTCATTATTTTCCATAAAACTAGAAAGTTGATTCCTAATCACTCTTTCAAAAACTTTTATTATGCGAGATGTTAGTGCAACTGGTCTATAATTTTTTGCCAAGGCCTTACTACCCCCCCCCCCCACCTCTTGTGCTATATCGTTATTTCTAAATCAGCTATATCTGCCGATTGATGCAGCAGATGGTATCTCCCCTGTATATAGGCTCTTTGTCCATATTATGCTGACCGCTCGCGCTTAAATTTTTTTTAATGAATATTGAATTCCACGAGTCCGTCCCAGGAGCTGAGTACATGGGCATATTGTCAATTTCTCTTTCAGTCTTCCGAGTTCGTGTTAATATCCGTTATATTATCTGCAGCTTGAATGTCATTCATAAAGAAGCTGTCTGGATCATCAATATTCATGTTGTTTATTGGTGTGCTAAACAGCCTCATACTGGCTTCTTAGAATTTCACTAATTTCTTTGTTGTCCTGTGTACGTCACAATTCCACACACAATGTTGACTAAGGCGTGTCTGGGATCACCCCGGCCCTTGAACCCTCATCACGGCCCTTGTCGTTACGTCGATATCGTTACGTCGCAACCGGGTTCTTTGCTGGTGGAACTAAAATTCTCGTATCCGGCCCCAAGTTAGTAGTGGCTTTCAAGGAGTGAGCTCGGTAATGCAAGTAAAACACAATGGGAGAGGTGCATTGAATACGACAGTTCATCAATTATCTCTTATATAATCACTTCCCATCACCTCATATATAATCCTAAAGGAAGTATTACTACACTTAATATATACACCAGTGTCTATCTCATAGGACACTAAACGCTCCTCGAAGCTCAATCGATGCAGTCTTGTCAGCAACCGTGTTTCCTCGACCTGAGTTTCCAGTACCGTCCTCAACCAGTACTGGGAAACACCAACGAGTCTACCCTGGCCACAGGGTAGACTCGTTGGTCTACAGTCTCACATGGTACTCTTCGTGCACGCCCACAATCACTCTTCAGCCTGGAGCTGGCAGAGAACATCAGCCTCACGCTGCTGGGCCTCTTCACGTACAATTACAAGGGTACCAAACCCCTGGCAGGAGCTTCTTGCAACTCGCTGGCACCTTACTGTCAGTCGTCTCTTCCGCTAGCCAGTCCCGGGTACGCCGAATTCTGTCACTGCCACTTCACAGGCCGACAGTAGAACACTACACAGTTTTTCTCCGGCGGCGGCTCACTGCTTCCGTAAAGCAGAATGGAGTAGAGAGCTATTGGCTGTGCTGGGAAGACTGACTGTCCTCGTACCACAGCAGCCCTACGTCGACTCTGCGGATACAGACACGTCATCAGTACATGGGACACTAGGAAACGTCACTTACGTACTCTGACATAGACATACAACTCCTCCTATAATAGATGGCACTGATTTTCTAGGCGCCACCTCACCAGAGGTCAGCACCAGCTACCTCTCGAGCTGACTAGGACAGGAATCTAGCGCCTCTTGCTGGTATAATCCTGTCACCACTAGATGGCGTCGTCCAATTTGTGGGTTTCAGGAGCAGACTTTGTGGCATTGACGTCGCAGCTCCATGCTCCGACGATGGAATCGGGTTCGTAACAGATATATCACGCTATTGTGGTTACTGTGTGTACCATTCGTCTTCATCTTGAGAAACGTGGATTAGTGAATGATTCACAACATGGCTTTATAAATGTTTACAATTTTTTTCATTCAATCAGTTGCAATGAATCGATAGATATTTTTCCTAATATTCATTTGATATAATTCATTATATTGATATTGAAACAAAAGATTACGGTAATTTCGGTTACGATGGCTAGCTATGGGTTTATTTAAAACTAGCTGTACTCGGCTAGTACTAGCAGTCGGCTAGTTTATTTAAAACTAGCTGACTGAGGTTACCTACCTTGAGGTGCTTCCGGGGCTTAGCGTCCCCGCGGCCCGGTCGTCGACCAGGTGGACTGATCAACCAGGCTGTTGGACGCGGCTGCTAGCAGCCTGACGTATGAGTCACAGCCTGGTTGATCAGGTATCCTTTGGAGATACTTATCCAGGTCTCTCTAGAACACTGAGAGGATTGCCAGTTATGCCCCTTATGTGTAGCGGAAGCGTGTTGAACAGTCTCGGGCCTCTGATGTTGATAGAGTTCTCTCTCAGAGTACCTGTTGCACCTCCGCTTTTCAACGGGGGTATTCTGCACATCCTGCCATGTCTTCTGGTCTCATGTGATGTTATTTCTGTGTGCAGGTTTGGGACCAGCCCCTCTAATATTTTCCACGTGTAAATTATTATGTATCTCTCCCGCCTGCGCTCAAGGGAGTACAGATTTAGACTCTTTAGTCGGCCACGCATTCCTGTGGCTCAGTCAGGTTAAATAGAAAAGAAAGAAAAGAGAAAGCACACGTTTCTAATGTTTAATTTCACAATGCATGTGGGTATATAATATTTGTTTTTGTTCCATTGTCTGTTGTGATATGGAGATTGTCTGGCCGCAAGAACAGCTCATTCATTCAGTCAATCGTGATTCCTACAATTGATTTGAATATTGGGAAATACTTTTTCTGCCAATTATTCTTTTGACTTCACTAAATTTTAAAAGTTATGAGGCAATGAAATTCGTCCTGAGGTCAGATCAACCAACACGATTCCATTCCCAATTTCCAGAAGTTTATGGGAGAATATCTCAGCTGATGGATCCTTTTGCAGCTGGACACGCATATTTGTAGGTAATTTTCACGTCTTTACGTGGCACCTTAACGTAGAGTATTTCAGGCAAGCATTTTTTTCTTCCCCTGGTGTCGATCGAGGGATTACAGGTAATGTTTGTCTGAAATCTCCTGCAAGCAATATTAATGCGTTCCCAAATGGTCTGATGTTTCCACGCAAATCTTGCAATGATCGAAAAAGAGCCTTAAGCGATTTTTTGTGGGCCATTGTGCATTCATCCCAACAAATGGTTTACATTTCTGCAATACTTTTCCCATGCTGGATGCTTTGGAAATGTTGCACGTGGGAGTTTCAATGAATTGCATGTTCCATGGCAGTTTCAAAGCCGAAGTAGCAGTTCTTCCACCTGGTAGCAATGTCGTAGCTATTCTATTGCCATTTTGGAATCGAAATGCTGTCAGAATCAGTCTAATTAGGAACGTTTTACCAGTTCGTCCTGGCGCATCTGAGATGATTTATCAAACCCCGTTATTGACAGTTGGAATTATTTGATTGTAAATGCCTTTTCGCTCAAGCATTAGCTTAGGAATATTTGATTGCACATACGACAAGAGATCACCCGTGTTGTAATTTTGCTCACAACGCAATTCTACGTGGAACAAAGCAGCATCAGGTGATAGCATTTCCAATTGATTGGGAACTTTGTTCGCGATTTCTAAGTTCAAATCTTAAATCACTATCAACGCTCCATTGTAGATTTTTGCTGTGTAATTCATGTTTGTATTTGAATTTTTCTTGCGTATTTGACGGATAATATCTTCAGCCATGTGCGATTTATATTTCTCCCATAGCTCTGTTGGGGGATGAAGGGGAGCAGGTGGTCATTATGATTGCAAACAATATACGAATTTGATTTGTATGTTAATGCATACATCCCAGTGTCGGTCGTTATCCAATAAATTCAGAGCTTGATATGCACTACGGGAAGTGGCATGTGTTATGCCGTTTACAAATCTCAATGGCTGGAACTACGTTGGACCTGGCACATTTACCAACACCTGCGAAGAAAGAAGTATTAATCTTGATTGGGATGCACAGTGTACAGTCTGCCTATCGTAGTTTATTTGAATATGCCAAGTTGTCCGTCGACTTGCTCTCCTCGTTTGTGTCATTCAAATGATTTTCTACTGGCATTCCATTTGTAATGCGTAGCCACTTCCGAATTCAGCAATTTCGCAAACGCATCATTTGTACATAACGTGAAGAAAGCAGTTAACGTTGTAGCCAGTGGATTCATAGCTGTGTGTGTTGCACATTTGCAACTGTGAAATAAACTTGTAATTTTCTTGTTTTCAAAACAAAAAGACAAAATACTAACAAATATTTCAATTAAAACGCAGATCAATCATCACAGCTCAATTTCATCACCAATTGCACTGAAAAATGAGAAGAACTTAAAAAAACGAAATGAAAAACAATGAAAAAAGAAACAGATAAACTATATCTACAGATAAACTATATGAAATGAACGGTATGGTAAACAACACAGCTCAATTACACCGCAATGTCACACAAAATAATTAAATCAAAATGAAAATATATAAAAATCTATGAAAATTCAATTTATTAATGCAATCGGAAACATTGAAATGGAATCGTAACATATTTTGTATAGCGCGTGTTGCTCTTACGTGCAACAGATGGCGCTGTTTTTCAAAAAGAGCATGTTTTTACAGGTCACATGTGTGGCATCTTAACAGTAGGTATATAAAAACATGCATGTATTCGAATGGAATGTTGTGTCAAAATTTCAAAGCAATCGGTGAAGAACATATGGAGATTACAGCATGTGTTGCTCCTACATATTACAGATAGCGTTGTTTAAAAAAAAACATGTTTTTTTCCTGTCACAGATAAAAACACTAGCCTGTTTAAATGCATCGTTGTGTCAAAATTTCAAAGCAATCGGTAAAAAGGTTACGAAGATTTCTCTTACATGAAAAACACAGTTTTTAAGAAAAAAAAAAACATTTTTTTTCCTGCCACAGACGTGACATCTATATAATATGTATATAAAAATCCGCTCGGAGTCGAATGGAACTTTCGGAGATTAGCGATTTTGAACAAACGAACATTTCCACTTTTATTTATATAGATGAGGATCAGTTATCTAAAAAAAACTTCCATATCAGTATGTTAGATTTGATAAGAACAAAATTAAAGCTATTAATTTAATATTCTTGTATCTTCAGGACTTTAGAGAGAGAGACCACCAATCATGTCCCAGTTCATTTACTCAGAAGCAGAGGAAAGTGAAGAAGAGCAAGAAGAATATGAAGGAAAAGAAAGGAAAAAATTGAAAAAACTAAAAACAGTTATAGATGATTCTTCTGAAGAGGATGATGACGATGGTAAGTAATGCAAAAGTTCTCAATGGCGTTGTTGTTGTTGTTGTTATAGATTCAGCTACTCGGAACAAGTTCTAAGTAGCACGGGCTATGGTGAGCCGGTAACTTACCTAGCACAGAAGCGGGGCAAGTAGCACGGGCTATGGTGAGCCCGTAGTGGACTTTCCTGGCACAGGAGCGGTGCTAAATGTGAATGTGAACGTTCTCATTGATTCCAAGACTTTGTATATATACTATGAATTTGTTTCATCCATACCTGATGAGGTTCTAGAATTTCTACTCCTCAAACCCGGCCTGAGGCCATGATTGAATTTTGAGAGCTTGGTCCAACGGTCTGTTGCTTGGAGCGTACCACATATCCACCATAGTCCAACACTTCTTGAAGAAAACTATCTAGTTTTATCTTTAAAAAATATCCGTCAATATTATGGCTGTGAGGTTGTTGAACAACCGTGGACCTCTCATGTTTATTCAGTTCAGTGGTTTCTGGTTATGCTCATGGCCCCCCTGTTCCTCATTGGTTGTATTCTGCATTTTCTTCCATGTCAATTACTCCAGTATGTCATTTACTGTATAGATTTGGGACCTGGGCCTCCAGTATTTTCCACGTGTATATCATTTGATATCTCTCCTTTCTCTTTCTATCGAGTACATTTGGAGAGCATTAAGATCACTTTGTCAATTAATTATTAGGACGTATCCCAATAATTTAGGTGCTTTATCTCGTTTATTTATGCCGTATATGTTCTCTGAAATCCCTCTATTTCAGCAATCTTAAATAATTTGATATAAATGTATTGTTAATGTTCTGATATATTTGTCATTTTTAACGAGACGTAGTTAAGAACAAAGGCAACTGCAGAAAGCCTATTGGCTCATACGAGGAAGCTCCTATCTATAACCACCCAAGCCCACTTATACATGTCCATGAAACAATCGAGGGACCCCACCTCCACCACATTACGCGGTAATTGGTTCCACAAATCAACAACCCTGTTACCGAACCAGTATTTACCCAAGTCTTTTCTAAATCTAAATTTATCTAATATATACCCAATGTTTTGTGTTCTGTCTTGTGTTGCTACTTTTAATGCCCTATTAATATCTACTTTGTTGTGTCCATTCATCCACTTGTAAACCTTTATCATGTCACCCCCTAACTCTTCGCCTTTCCAGTGAATGCAATTTAAGCTTTGTTAATCTTTCTTCATATGAAAGATTTCTAATTTGGGGAATTAACTTAGTCATCCTACGCTGGACACGTTCAAGTGAATTTATATCCATTCTATAATACGGCGACCAAAACTAAACTGCATAATCTAAGTGGGGCCTAACTGGAGCAAGATATTGCTGAAGAACCACACCAGGTGTCTTGTTACTAAAGATTCGATTAATAAATCCCAATGGCCTATTTGCCTTATTACGAACATTCATGCATTTATACTTTTGTTTTAAATTCTTACTAATAATAACTCCCAGATCTCTTTCGCAATCCGACTTCGCAATATCAACACCATCAAGCTCGTATCTTGTAACTCTACCATCATTACCTAGACTCAGAACTTTACATTTATCAGCATTAAACTGCTTCTGACAATCCTTTGACCATTTCAAAACCCTATTTAGATCAACTTGAAGTGATAGTGAGTCTTCTTCCGTATTAATTTCCCTACCTACCCTACCGATTTTTGTATCATCGGCAAATTTGCAGATGTTGCTACTCAAACCTTAATCTAAATCATTTATATATATTATAAACATCAGAGGTCCCAGGACAGAGCCTTGAGGCACTCCACTAACAACATTATCCCACTCTGACTTAACCCACATTTATACTAACTCTGTTTCCTTTGGTATAGCCATGCCCTAATCCAACTTAATATAGGACCCCCAATACCATGAGCCTCTATCTTTTTAATCAGTCTTTCATGTGGCACTGTATCAAAAGCTTTGCTAAAGTCAAGGTACACAACATCACAGTCCTTACCACTATCAACTGCCTCAACTATGCTAGAATAAAAAGATAACAAATTTGTTAAGCATGAACGGCCATTTATAAAAACATTTGACATTCAATTATTAATTTATGTTTTTCAAGATGAAGACGAATTTTATTTGCAATTATCGATTCGAGTAACTTTCCCACAATAGTCGTTAGGCAAATTGGCCGATAGTTTGACGCAAGTGATCTATCTCCTTTCTTAAAAACTGGTATCACATTAGCAACTTTCCAAAACTCTGGCACTCTTCCTGACTCTATTGATTTATTAAATATGGTAGACAGTGGGTCGCGAAGTTCCTCTTTGCATTCTTTAAGCACCCTGGCAAACACTTCATCCAACTTAATATAGGACCCCCAATACCATGAGCCTCTATCTTTTTAATCAGTCTTTCATGTGGCACTGTATCAAAAGCTTTGCTAAAGTCAAGGTACACAACATCACAGTCCTTACCACTATCAACTGCCTCAACTATGCTAGAATAAAAAGATAACAAATTTGTTAAGCATGAACGGCCATTTATAAAAACATTTGACACTCAATTATTAATTTATGTTTTTCAAGATGAAGACGAATTTTATTTGCAATTATCGATTCGAGTAACTTTCCCACAATAGTCGTTAGGCAAATTGGCCGATAGTTTGACGCAAGTGATCTATCTCCTTTCTTAAAAACTGGTATCACATTAGCAACTTTCCAAAACTCTGGCACTCTTCCTGACTCTATTGATTTATTAAATATGGTAGACAGTGGGTCGCGAAGTTCCTCTTTGCATTCTTTAAGCACCCTGGCAAACACTTCATCCGGCCTTGGGGATTTGTTTGGTTTCAGTTTTACTGTCTGTTTAATTACAACCTCCCTGGTAACTGCTAAACTAGTCAACCTGTCCTCGTCCCCACCCACATAGACTTGTTCGGCTGAATGCATATCGTCAAGTTCCTCTTTAGTAAATACAGATATAAAATATTTATTAAAAATACTACGTTTTATACCTTAGTTGTTATTAAGTGTTGAAAATGAAACTAGGTGACTTGACATCAATCACATTACTGTTATTATACCATATGGCCTTGCTTCTGTGCTTCCAAGTTATTATACCATAAAGCCTTGCTTCTGTGCTTCCAAGTTATTATATCATAAAGCCTTGCTTCTGTGCTTCCAAGTTATTATATCCTAAAGCCTTGCTTCTGTGCTTCCAAGTTATTATACCATAAAGCCTTTTGAAATATGCCAGACCTTCAAAACTTCAAGAAATGAAGGGAGTTGTCAGTTGTCAGAAATGTCAGTTGCTTAATTTAAAAACTGCAAAGGTGGTCGTTCTGGAGCCTGTTGAATTTTTGAACTATCTCATCAATATTTTAACTTGCTTAGCTAAATGAACTGTGGGGTTAATTCCTTAAGCCCATTATGTGTCTCTGTAATCTATATTATGGGCTGCATAATAAATGAACTAAACTAAGTAAAACTAATAAGAACAATACAATAAGACTAAAGAACTTACATCGCATTCATCTCTGGTTATTTATTGATAGATGAAGAGGAAATTCGTGAAGAAAATAAAGACTTCATTAACGACGACGATGAAGAGGATGATGAAGGAGGTTCGGGGTCAGACAGTGAAAAGTATGGCAAACGAAAACGGCGGAAGGACGATGAAGATAAAACAAACTACCTCGATGATGATGATATTGATCTTATTGAGGAGAACACTGGTATGAAACTTGACAGAAAGGTTAGTTTTCTCCAATAATTATTGTAATATATATTTTGTTTATATTTATACAAGTTTCTGTACAGGATAGAAAAAAATAATTTGCATTTTTGTGTTTTAAAGAATGAAAAGAACTTGAATTTCACACCGTTTAGATGAATTAGAAACAAAATTGGGAAACCATTATTGCTTCTGCTGGCATATATATAAGTAGAGAAATATAATTTAAGATTAATTTCTGATATATATCTAATATATTTAATATATTTATATTTCAATTATATAAAAGTGTATTTATATAATACACAGTATACAGTATTTTTCAGAGTGAATGTTTTAAAAATAAGTTTTGGACAATTATATAATTTTTATGGTAAAATTTTAGTCAAAATTTTGATTAAATTTTCCTAGAAATATATGCTGATTCCAATTATAGCAAAAACCAATTCTGCTGTCTTGTAAATTCAAGATTTTACTAGATTTAAATAAATGTTAAAAAATGTATATTTTAAAAACGGGTTGACCAATATATAAAAAAAGTTGTACTTTTAAACATTTGGCTGCTCCATAATATTGGCTGCCTCACTGACTTGGAGGTTGTGCTACAATGATAACCTAAGTAAGTCTCATAAGGTTATCCAAGGAATAACCAAACCCTTGAATCATTTGAATGGTTTCGTGAGCGTGTAACATACTAAATCTCTAAACAAGATACTAAATATACTAAGATACTAACATACTAAATAAGAACTATAATACTAGCATAGTACTATAGATTGTCTTCATGACAATTTTTTGTTTATGAATTAATGTATATATGTCTTGAATTTTTGTTTCACAGAGAAAGTATAAGCGTTTGAAGAGGATTGTGGATGAAGAATCTGACGTAGAAGAGGAAGATGTGCAGGGTCAGATTCGAAGAGAGATCTTCGAGGGTTCAGACGTAAGTAAATCTCTGGAGTTTATGTTGTATTCAGTGCCACTTTATATGCATAGGCAGTGTTTATAAATTGTTCGTTTTCTGACGATGTTTATTAAGAGGTATCCTGTGTACTCACCTTACCCTAGTTGTGTTGGAGGGAATTAAGCTTCGGCTCTTTGGTCCCGCCCCTCAACTATTAATCCCAGTATTTCTCGAGCACTGCTTCCTAAGATCCTCGAGCTCTATCATAACTGCATTTAAAACTGTGGAGTTAGCCTCCACCACATTATTTTCATTTACTAACTACTCTGACACTGTAAGAGTTTTTTCTAATGTTTCTGTCGCTTATTTGGATACGCAGCTTCCCCCTGTATCCTCTTATGCGTATTCATCACATGTTAAATAATCCACCTGGTCTACCCTGTCGGTTCTCCTGAGAATTTTGTATGTGATGATCATGTCTCCCTTAGCTCTTCCATGTTGTTTGTAGTGTGTGATGTTTATTATGAGATACTGTGTGTGATGCTATCTCTCGGTCATTCTTCTTTGTTCTGCTCTAGTGGGTTAGAAATTTTGAATACAGTAAAATAGTTCGAGTGTGTTTTTAGTCTATCCCTCTTACCTGCATAATTGACACTTTAATGAGAGATATTTCGTTTTTTCTTAAATATTATTAGTCGTTTGATTCTGTTTCCTTCGTCTGTCATTCATAACTTTAATATCTGGTACCACAGGATGAGGAGGAGGATGGGGCCTCCGCTCTCCACCCTCCACAGCACCCTGAAATGTACGCGTCAGAGGAGGAAGAGTCTGATGAAGAGAATTTCATTGTTGATGACAAGACACCCAATGTCAAACAGGAGAGGATGGCTATGCTTGAACCTGGTGGAATGGAGGTTGCCCGTGAAATATTCGGCGGTGATTATTATTTTGAGGAGTTTGAACAACATGAAGGTATGTGTTTTGTCAAATTTAAATGTAAATTAAATTATAATATGGCAGACTAGGTATGTCACACTATTCTCACTTCTCAGATGTACAATCTGAGAAGTTTTCCTTCTTCCTGTTCTCACTCCAGGATTGGAGAGACATTTTATTTTGACATTATATTTTGTGTATTTTATTATTGCAGTTTGCTCTCTCTCTCTCTCTCTCTCTCTCTCTCTCTCTCTCTCTCTCTCTCTCTCTCTCTCTCTCTCTCTCTCTCTCTCTCTCTCTCTCTCTCTCTCTCTCTCTCTCTCTCTCTCTCTCTCTCTCTCTCTCTCTCTCTCTCTCTCTCTCTCTCTCTCTCTTCTCTCTCTCTCTCTCTCTCTCTCTCTCTCTCTCTCTCTCTCTCTCTCTCTCTCTCTCTCTCTTTCTCTCTCTCTTTCTCTCTTTCTCTCTCTCTCACTCTTTCTAAGTTGGAAAAACAATTTGAAAAAAACTTTTATGTGGACAATCAAACCTACATTTCAACCATCAGCGTCGTTGTGCCTTGCATTTTCACTCAATGGGAGATTTTGCTGCCCAACAAAAATATTCATAATATTGACTAGAAGTTTAAAAAGTTTTCTTTAATTTAATAACAAATTCGATACTTGCATGCAGGATCTTAAATGTTTACCCTCTAATTTCTTATGTTGTAATATTCATGTTTTTTGTATTAAAAAAAGAATGGGAGGAGCGTGAAAATGATGATGATGACCATGAGAACGATGAAAAAGGCGATGAGGGACGAGAGCATCCCCGAGGTCGCAAGGATCGCGGGAATCAAGTCAAGAAGACTATCTTTGAGGTATGTTATGAGGAGCAACTGCAAGCCACAAGATTTTTCACTCATTGTGTAATTATCATTAAGGAAGGCATTTATATTTTCACAACGGCCAGAGAGAGGCTGTTGTTTGTGTAGAATATGTTAATAAAGACAATGTGGGAAGTTATGAATAAAAGATATGAATTAAGAGTGAAGGAAGAGTGCGTCGATGTGGGTCAGTTTATTGTACATAAAATTAGAGCGAAGATTATTTTGGCTAATTTGAGGGCAAGAAGGTCAAGATATTACATACTACATGTGAGTGTGATGGAGCAAGAATTTCGTGGTCGGGAAAAAAGATGCAGTTTATTGAGGGCCAAAATGTTTAAATCTTGTTTACGTTAAGTTACAAGACGCAGTACACTCAATGTAAAAGGTGAGTGTACTTGCTCACCTTCTGAAAGGCTTGAAGCGAAAGACTTGCTTGATGTGAAAGATATGGTGACCTGTAAATCATTCTCATCTTCAAAAACAAAACAGTCCTATATTCTACTTGTTTGGTATAATGAGAATACTTACCTCCTGCAAGAAGATTTTCGGGCAGGGAGGCAGCAAATATTATTTAACCTGTCTCAGTAGTAATTTGGGCACCTGGATATAAATTAGTTTTAGATCATGAACTAGGGAAAAGTGCTGCTGAATATCATAGGCGGTTGTCGTACCTGGCTTGAGGCATTTAATCTCAACCCGACTTACATCATGAAAGTAGGAGACAAAATGTTGGTGGTGGTGATAAAGATCAAGTTAATGAGTGTGTGGCAACATTAATTACGCATACAAATATAAATGCTATTCTTTCAGGTATTTGAACCTAGTGAATTAGAGCGAGGCCATTTGACTGACCAAGATCATCAAATCCGGAAGCTGGATATTCCCGAGAGATTCCAGCTGAGGCGGATACCTGTGACTCGCACCCGTGGAGATGGTGACGATCGCTCAGCAGATAAAGAGCTGACTCAAGAAGCCAAGTGGATTTATCACCATGCATTCTTCAGGCCATTTATATCCAATCAGGTAGTTAATTTGGTTTTGTTGAAAAGTATAAATAATAAGAATATACATGTATTTCTTCTCAATTTGATGCGCAGGGCTAAAGTTCCTTCAAATTCCAATACATAATACAATAGTGGCACCTGTGTCATATCTACAGATATGACACGAACTGTTGAGTTTATTACCTCCCAGCAGCACTTTTAACCAAGTCTGAGCCTGTGTATGGCTACTGCAATGTCTCTGGATAACTTTTTGGTACCCAGTGGCTGTCCGTACCGCATCGCAGTGGGTCTTCCTTCCGGTACTTTGGCTCTATGTAAAAGTCGCTCTGTGGCGACTTTTGATAGTTGGGAGTATTTCTTCTTGATTTGATCCTTAATCTGTGAAAAACTTGGTGGTATTTGAACCTGTACAGCAGGTAGAGCCGTGGCAGTTTCTGCTAGTTAGTCTGCCTTTCATTACCATCTATTCCAATGTGACTGATTGACAGTCCTAGATTGTGTGCTTCTTTTCCTTTATGTAGGATTTCAGTGATAAGTTGTATATTATCTCTGATGGATAACAATGCCTGGAACGAAGATTTAGATTCGATATGAATGCTGACATCATGTAAATTATTCGCAATTGCATAATTTCTGGCCTTCTTCAGGGCATATAACCATGATGCAATGCAACCATGATGCTTCTGAAAGCTTCATGGTTGTTAGTGTGAACTGCTGCCCCAGCATATCTCTTTCTTGATCAACTGATCCATCTGTGAAGATGAAAGTGGTGTTTGGTCTTGAGATAATTTCCATTTTTGTTCTATAACTGCTTTGAGGGTCTGAGAGTCCCATGCTGATGTTTTAACTGATTATCCTTCAATGATTATCTAGACTAGATTTTTACCATGGAAGCTGCCGAATGTGTTAATATGGTTTATCATCTCTTTTGTTTTTATTTGTCCTTTTTTTGGAATCTTTCAGGTCCACTTTCTGTAGAGATCAGATTATCCGTCCATCCACTTGTTCTATATTGAAGGTTTCTCTGTAGCGTTCTGTGAAAGCTCTCTTTGATTGACTGTCTGGCGGTGATTCCAAAAATTTTTGCTGTTATGATGGCTATTCTTTGATCCTGTTTTCTAACGCTGGTAAGTTGGTTTCCATTCTTAGATTCTCTCGACGTGTCCATATAGGTTCTCCCATCACTGAGGTGGAGTTGTAATGTAAGAGCTGGAGCAGCATAGCCAATGAGTGACTTAACTGCCTGCAAAAACGTAGTCCATTTTGAGTACTAGCAAAAATGCACTATCTCTAAGACTTGTCAGGAAGAACACAGCTGAGTGTTCAGCGATGGCTCTTTTTCGATGCAGAAGATATTCAATTTCTCGAATGAATTTCAACTGGCTGTCCATTATGACTCCAAGGTATTAAAAAGAGGTAACCAACTCAATTTCGTGGCCTTGTATTGCGAATCTGTTGTCGTGAATTGTCATTTTAACGGCCATTGTTTTGGTATTATTGCTGTTTATTTTCAGTGCTATGCGTTCCGCTTCCCTGTTGATTATCTCTAGGCATTTTTGTGTATGGTTCATGGCGTCTTTGCCATTGATGATGACCACAAAGTCGTCGGCAATAAATTATACAACAATACTATTATTTTGTACAGGAGGGGCGTGAAAAGGCAAGGCATGGCTCGCACAAGGATACTAATACTATCCAGAAAATATACAACGCCCTGGACTTGATGAGGAACCAAACCTTCGAAATTCCATTTATAGCCTTTTATAGGAAGGAAGAGGTCTGCCCTGAATTAAACATTCGTGATTTATGGAAAATCTATCGTTGGGATGAAAAGGTATTGATACTAAATATCAACTTAATTATATCAGATAAATCATTTATGAAAAATATCAACTTAGTTATATCAGATAAAGCGTTCGAAATTTGACGTTTAATAATCTTTTATTCTTTAGGAAAATTTAAATTTGTGGAATGAACTTTTTTTTTAAGATATGCTAAAAGATTCTGTATATGATATATTGAAACAGTGCCTAATCATGATGCAGCACAGGTTACAACCAATTAGTCTGATATCAGTGATAATGCACGTCGCAGCTTTAAAATGCAAAGAGCCAGCATCAAGGGTTCGACAGACAACCTAGATGCTGAACTTGTATCCATTATAAATTACAGATTGACACGAATTATCTAAAATTTTATATCATGAATTTTAAATGAAGAATAAGTATTGTAATTATTAAAGATGCACAAATCAATAATGCACTAACCCTTAAATACTTAACTTGTAAATTTTTTCACAGTGGTGTCAACTGAAGTATCGCAAGGAGAACTTGCGGTCACTCTTCCAGTCAATGAGAGAATACCAAGGTGATCACATCACGAAGGACCCAGATGGTTCACATCTAGAAAATATGCGCATTCTTCAGGAGGAGGACATTGTAAGGTGAGATGACATATTACATTATGTAAAACACTTGCCGTTATGCCATTATGTAAAACATTTATTCAAGTCTGGGGATGACATGAGTCTGGGGATTCATGTACTGGTGGAGTATGACCCCAGTTTCTATTCAGAGTTACACAATATTCGGACTCGTCACTTGCGCCAACTAACTGTAGCCTAACATGATCCAAGCAGTTACTATATAGCACTATCGCGTGGATGTTTGTGCGAACATATATAAGTACGAACAAGCCTGAATGGTCCCCAGGCATGTAGTTTTCAGAAGCATATATAAATAATATAGGCGCTGGAACAAAATAACTTCTAATATTCTGGTGTTAAATGGCATTTAAATTTTTAAAAATATTATTGCTTGCCTTAAATCAAGCAATGATGATAAACATTTTGTTTTATTTTCCAGAATTGAGGAGATTGAAACTTCAGAACAGTTCAATGATTATTACAAATTTTTCCTGCTTCACTATGGCAAAGATCAGCTATCAATGCGTGACCACATGAATACCAAGCACAGGAAGCAGAGAACCACACCAAGAGTCACTAGGGGTTTTAAGGAGCATGATCATGGTGAACGGGACCAAAATGGTGCTGGTATTGAGGATGGGAAGATACAGAGGAAAGTAGATGAATATGAGGATACAGAGGATGCAGATGAATATGAGAAGAGTGGTAATAATAAAAACAAGAAAGGTTCATTGAGAGCTAATGAGGATGTAGAAAAAGAGGTGGAGATAGAAATAGAAGAACAAATGGAGGAAGAAAATCACGAATCTGAGGAAGACTCTGAGTCTTTGAGAAGAATTGTTCGAAAACACGAGTATGAACTTCTGCGGAAGGCTGGTATTGGTGAGTATCTTTTTGCATGATTGCTTCAATGCCCCCATTTAGGTTACTTAGTTCAAGTTTGGCCTCCATATTATAGAACTGAAATATTTTCTCTTGAATCCATACAGAGAAGGATGATTGATGCCAGGTATTAGGAAACCTCTCTTATGAAGAGAGATATAAGAGAGATCTTATATCTAGAAAAGATATAGAGATATAGAAAAGATATAGAAAATTATGAGTAAGAGGTAACATAAAAGAGATGATTGAGATTGGGACATTGATATTGCTTTGAGGCATTGTTAGAAGTATTATTTTTTTTCTTTCTAATGTTAAAATATGAATAAAAAACTTTTATTACAATCTTTCTAATAAATATATATGTATATGACATACTATGGCCGGGATTGAGTGAGGAAGTGCAGCAGTAAACAGGTGTTGTCAGCGGTGTTCTTATGCCTCGTTCGAGGCTGGAATTGTCGCCAAGATAATTTTACTTAATTATTTCAGTGTCTGATTAAATTTAAATTTTTGGTTTCTTGCAGTAATATTGAAGATAAATATTCAATTTAATAAATTCGTGTAAATAACGAAAATTAACACGTGATTAACACAAAAATTTGATAAATGTATATTATAAAAATGTACAGAATATCACTATACTTAAAAATAATTTGCATGCTAGACATGAATATTATGAAGATTAAACCACACACCAGAAGATGAGGAGACGACGACGTTTCGACCACCATTATCGACTATATTAATTATCGATTATTATTATTATAGACACATTAATGATTGCGACAATCGAATTGATAATGGTCATCAGACTTGCCACGCATATTTTGAACGTAATTCTTATAGCACGCATACAATATAATTTTTGTCGTAGTTCTTACCATTTTTTTCCACGTGCGGTGTTGCATTGGGCTCAATATTATTATTTGTCATAGAACGCGTATAGATAGATTAGTGTCACTAATTAGTTAAATATCATATTCTTATGAAAATTTATATTCTTAACTGTATGATCAAATAATCATTCTTCTTTTACTGATACGACACTATATGCACACTCATATATCTTCATTTTTGTGCACTTTAACGAACCACGAAGAGCATAAATTCCGTGATTTGAATTTAGATTTGGTTTGTATCATTGTTTATCTAGTTGTTAGCATAAACAATATTACATAACAAAGTAACCAGTGAAATGCAATATTCATAACACATTTTTAACCATTAACTTGATTAAAATTTAAATTATTTTTTGTTATTGATTCCAAACTCAAACTTTCAGAGTCACTTACAAATAAATTTGGCCTGACTGCTGAGCAGTTTGGTGAGAACCTACGTGATAACTATCAGAGGTTTGATGTTCAACAGTGGCCAGAGGACCCCACGAGGGAAGCTAAGCAGCTCATTTCCAAGTAAGTAATGAGATAGTTGAATGATTTATCTGTAAATATACAGCTAATGGTTCTAATCACGAAATCACGTACAGCTAATCACGAAAATTAAACACGTGATATTAAAATCTGAACCCTCTCAATTCTGGCACTAAGAACGTTGCAAAACACGACTTAAAACTCACTCCTGCTTTAATCCATCACTAAAAATGGACTCTCAATTCACTAATTTAACCGCATCATCCTACTGAAAGTGTAAAATAAATCAAGGATATAGTTAAGACAAATGGATAGAATTTTAGCATTCCTTTGCGCTATGAATGTGCAAATGGCTAGAGATGAAGGGGTTTTGCCTAAATTTTGCACCTTTTGTTCAACGTTTTCCATATATTTGAATTAAAGAATGTGGGTAATAAAAAGAGGACAGAACTCCTGAAAATGTCCTTAAATCTCAGCAATATGGTAAAATAAATATTTTGTAGATATTATAATAGTTATTACTTCATTACACTAAAAGTATTTTTTATTAAGTATTCCTCATGAAATATGATGAAAACTTTGTATTTTCAGAATATGCAGCACCCCAGAGCGAGTCCTTGAAGTAGCTGTTAGGATGGTTGGTTGGCAGCTGGCTTGTGAACCCTTAATAAGACGCACAGTTAGAGAAGTATACTTTAAACGTGCCAGAATCAGTAGCAGGCCCACTCCTCAGGCTGTGAACATCATTGATGAACATCATTCACTTTATGAACTTAAATATTTAAAGGACAAACCAGCCATAGATCTACAGGGTGACCAGTTCCTTCGTCTCAAATGTGGTGTTGAAGACAAACTGTTGACCGTTAGCTTTTCCGATACCATTGAAGGAAGTACAACTAAGACTTACCTGGATGAAATGAAGCAGTTGTACTGCCGAGATGAGTTTTCCCAGGTTGTCCAAGACTGGAATGATCTAAGAGGCCGGGCAATTGAATTTGCCTACAAACGGATTATTGAAGATCTTAAAAGGGAATTGTCTCAACGTTTGCTCCAGGAATCGAATGATCACGTGATGGAAAAGTGTTGCAGTAAACTCAATAACTGGATAAAAATTGCACCCTATAACCCCGGAGACTTTTCTGGTGAAGGCGAAGACTGGGATACTGAAAAAGGCTTCAGAGTATTTTCTATTGCATTTGTTCCAGACCTTTCACAGGCAGCATTTGGTTGTTGCATTGACATTCACGGTGATTGTTGTGAATATATTCGTCTCCCACATTTACTCAAACGGCGCAATGCTTACAATGAAAGAGACGCTTTGGCTAAAAAAAGTGATATTAGGCGCATGCAGGATTTTATTATTCGCTGTAAACCACATGTTATTTCCATATGTGGACAGTCTCGAGAAGCTCTCATGGTTAAGGAAGACCTGATTCAAATTCTCAAAGATCTAGAAAAACAAGAAAGGTTTCCTAAAATAAATACAGAAATCATTGACAATGACCTAGCTCACATATATGCAATGTCCAAGAAAGGAGAAGCAGATTTCCTTGATTACCCTCCACTATTACGGCAGGCTATATCAGTTGGTCGACGTGTTCAGGACCCATTGATTGAATTCTCGCAGCTATGTAATGCTGATGAAGAATTACTTAACATTAAGTTCCACAGTCTACAGGACCAATTAAACTCTAAGGAACTACTCGATGCTCTGTACACTGAATTCGTCAACTGCACTAATGAAGTTGGGGTCGACCTAAATCGTGCCGTAGCACATCCATATACACAGAACTTGGTCCAGTTTGTTTGTGGTTTAGGACCACGAAAGGCCAACCTTCTTATTAGGAATATGAAGCAGAATAATCATCGTCTAGAAAACAGGAACCAGTTAGTTGTGAACTTCCACATGGGTCCAAAGATATTCATTAACTGTGCAGGATTTATTAAAATAGACACCAATGCTTTGGGTGACAGTGATAATTATATAGACGTTCTAGATTCTACCAGAATTCATCCAGAAGCTTATGACTGGGCTCGAAAAATGGTTTTTGATGCACTAGATTATGAAGATGAAAATGGAGAACCTGCAGAAGCCTTGAAGGAAATCTTAGAAACTCCAGAGAAACTTAGTGAGCTTGATCTTAAAGCTTTTGCTAATGAACTACAGAATCAGGGCTTTGGCAAGAAGAACACAACTTTGTATGACATTAAACGTGAGCTGAAACATAGATACAGAGATTTTAGGTCAACCTACAGGTCTCCGACGCCAGAAGAAGTTTTCAGTATCTTGACTAAGGAGTCGCCGGAGACTTTTTATGTGGGTAAGCTTGTTCAGGCTACCGTCACAAATTTTATTCATCGCAAACTCCGTCGAGATCAAGTGGATAATGCCTATCCTGTCAGAACTGAAGGTACAGGTCTTTGGCAGTGTCCCTTCTGTCTAAAAAATTATTTTCCTGAACTAAGTGAAGTGTGGAATCACTTTGATGCCGGTGATTGCCCAGGTCCAGTCATAGGAATTAAAGTTCAATTAGATAACGGAATATCAGGTTTCATCAGTATAAAAAACTTGTCGGATAAAACGGTGATAAATCCAGCAGAAAGAGTGAGACGAGATTGTTTAGTTCTTTGTCGTATCATGAAAATTTATCCTGATAAATTTTCAGTTGATCTCACGTCACGATCATCAGACCTGCAAGACCGAAATAACAAGTGGAAGGCTCCAAAAGACACTTATTATGACCATGAGGCTGAAGAAAAATATTTAAATTTGGACAGGAAAAAGATGGACCAAAAAGCAAGTCGGTATCAAAAGCGAGTGATTGTTCATCCCTCCTTCAGAAACATTGACTATAATGAAGCTGAAAAGGTTATGCAGCAATTGGAGCAAGGAGAGGTGATCATACGACCATCAAGTAAAGGCATTAATCATCTCACTGCTACCTGGAAAGTTACAACAGGAATCTGTCAGCATATCGATGTGCTGGAACAAGCTAAGCAATATGACTTTTCTCTTGGTCAGAAACTATGGATTGGAAATGAAGAATTTGATGATTTGGATGAAATTATTACCAGACACATTTTACCTATGGCCAGTAACGTAAGACAAATACTTGAACACAAATATTACAAGGAGTCTATCATGGGCAATAAGGAGAAAGCAGCAGAGTTACTGAAAGAGGAGAAAAGGAAAAATCCGAAGTCGATCCCGTATATCTTTTCGCCTAGGAAGGATTTGCCAGGAAAGTTTCTCATGTCATATTTACCAAGAGCGAAAGTGATCCATGAATTTGTAACTGTCAATCCTGAAGGTTTCAAGTTTAGGCAGAAAATGCAATTCCTAAATCTTGCCGGACTACTTAATTGGTTTAAGCAGAATTTCCATAGAACATTATCAGGTGCAACACCAAGAATGATGTCCACAGGCTCGTCATACATGGGCAACTCAACACCATATCTTATGGGTGTTGATGCCTTCACAATTCAGAAAGTGGCTCAGAACCTAAATCCACAAATGCTGCATAACCTCTCCCAGGCAGCCACTAATACACCTTGTAGTGTCAACACTTCTGGAGGATTCTCTCATGGTTTCTCAAAATACGCTAATACTCCTTACACTCCTTCAGATCAGACACCATTCATGACACCGTATGCCACCCCAGGGCATTCCACCATACCTCGCTATAATGGATCACAGACACTTGTGCCATCAAACCCAACTCCCTCACATCAATATGAGGCAGCATATTCTCAGCATATGATGACCAAAGTAACTGGACACTTACCTCAGCCATCTCGCTGTGGATCCCCAGTTAGCAGCCAAGCAAAAAAAAAAAGGATTGAAAATGGCAGCAGATGCTTTGGTGGAAGTTAACGGTGCGACTAATGGACATAATAGACGAAGGATGACGCCACAATGCAATGCTGGGAAACCAGTCAACACCTCGCAATACTAATCAATATGATGACCACACACCTCGCCATACTCCTCAATATGATGACCACACATCTCGCAATACTCCTACGATATAATAACCAAACACCTCGCCTTTTCCATGGTTAAGTTCATCATCATCCATTCACGCGCTAACATGAGCACTGGTGGAGACCAAACACTACCCTATGATGATGAATGCCATATATGTCTTTAGTATTGATGACAAAGTTATCTCACTACCTTCAAATTATATGTTTGTATATATAATTTGGACAGTTAAAGAATAAGGAACTGTATTTAATCATTACAATAAGTACTGCAATTAAAAAAATTGTTCACGTAACTATGGTATTTTTACCAGGGCAGTCTTCAGTAAAAAGATGTAGTTTTCTGTACCTACATTCATCATGTTTTATAGCATGTGAACGCTGTAATTTTGGATAAAAAAATATTTTTTTTATAAAGAAATGCAACAGTGTCTCATACGAGATGTTGCATAACTATTCCAAATTTGATTTGTTCCTTTAACTTCATGTTTCCAACTATGACTGACTACCATTGTGATCTGTGAAATGTTTGCTGTGATCTGAGAAACAATTTAGTCAGAAATAATAAACTTTATTTCTTTAGAGAAATACACATCAATTTGTTTATTTTTATCCTGTATTTGTTCGAATGAAATGATGCTGAGCGCACCCGACACCAATTCTTTTAGAAGGTGAGGTGTGATGGAACGATGTCAACGACATCTTTTGAGCCCACTGTTAAGAACCTTACTTCCTGTGGAGGTTCTTTCCTATTATAAATTGTTGGTGGACACATTGGAGAATGTTTTCTTGAAATAAATCTGCAGCTGATAACAGGGAGGCCGTGAGTGACTAGTATCACTGCTAAGTAATCCCTACTGAGCTGGAGATTGTTTAGGAATAATGTGTATTGGAATAGGAAAACTATGTGAATGAAAAATGGACTCAATCAAAAAATGATTGGGGAATATGGTAAATGAAGTCAATACAGGATTTGATTGGAAATGTAGTAGTAGTTAGGCATCCGTCAATCCGGTTATGGAGCCCAGGGTGTCTAGTTGTTGTAGTCTAGTTGGATGCTGCGTCTGCTGTGGCTGAGAAGGCCAACCCGAGAATGTCAGTCTCGACTGCAGCGAGCGCAGATAAAACGCTGAAGCGGGTGCGTGGTCGAGACCTCCTCTGAAATCTATTATCCTCCGCCTGCCTCTTCAGGTCATCCTCGAAATGCTGGAGTCCCTTCTGACCTTTGCATTAGTGGCAGATCTGTCCACAGCTGCTGCCTCCCAAGTGTTGATGTCGATGTTCATCTGCTTGAGGTCGCGTTTGCAGGCATCTTTGAAACGCAGCTGAGGTCTTCCGGTGGGTCTCCTTCCTTCCTGATGCCAGTTCTCCATACAAGAGGTCCTTTGGTATACGGCCATTTTCCATGTGTGTGTGTGACATGTCCCAGCCATCGCATGGGTCTCTGTTTCAGGAGATTGAACATTGAAGGGACTCTGTTCTCTCGAATACTGTGTTGCTGGTGACGTGGTCTTTCCACGTGATGTCAAGGCTGCGTCTCAGGTTTCGCATGTGCAAGGTATTGAACCGTCTCTCCTGGCGAGAGCGCAGGGTCTAGAATTCCGAGCAGTAGAGACATGTACTCACCACACATGCCATGTAGACTTGTGCCTTGGTGTGCACTGTCAGTTTGGCATTTTCCCAAACGCGCTTTGTGAGCCTGGCAAGTGTTGTTGCGTATCCTTCGCGATACGCCTGTTGAGTTCAGTGTCCAAGAAAGAGTGTCTGAGATTGTGGATCCCAGGTATACAAACTCGTGAACTGCACATAGTCGGCTATGTTTATACAGGGTAGCTCATTCACGTCTTGTCCCATCACCTGTGTCTTCTTCAGGCTGATTGTCAGGCCGAATGCAGAACAAGCTGCTGCAAAGCGGTTGAGTAGCTGCTGCAGGCCTTCTGCTGTGTGTGTGGGTGATCGCTGCGTCGTCGGCGAAGAGGAACTCCCTGAGGATTCGCATCTGTACTTTTGTCTTTGCTCGGAGTCTGGATAGATTATAGAGCTTTCCATCAGATCTTGTACGGAGATAGATGCCCTCTGTGGTTGTTCCAAAGGCATGCTTGATAAGGATTGCAAAGAAGATGCCGAACAGGGTTGGAGCAAGAATGCACCCCTGTTTAACACCACTGTTGATGGTGTTACTGTTGAGACTGTCACAGTACTACAACTGAACAGTAGTTGAGCCGTCATACACGACTGTCCCGTTCATGTCCTTGTGGAACGATTGTATCATGCTGAGTAGGGTGGGTGGGCAGCCAATTTTGGCCAAGGATCTTGAAGAGTCCGTCCCTGCCCACTAGGTTGAAGGCCTTTGTAAGGTCAATGAAGGCAATGTACAAGGCTTTTCTCTGCTCCCTACACTTTTCTTGAAGCTGTCTCAGGGAGAACACCATGTCAGTGGTCGACCTCTCTGCTCGGAAACCACACTGTGACTCAGTGTACACTCTTTCAGCAAGAATCTGAAGCCTGACCAAAACGACCCTGACCAACAGGGTCAACAAGAGTCTTGCCAACAACGCTGAGGAGGGAGATACCGCGATAGTTGCTGACATCGCTACTGTCACCTTTATTTTTGTAGAGAGTGAATGATGTTTGCATTTTTGATGTCTTGTGGCATCGAACCCTCCCTCCAGCATTGGCACATAAGTTCATGAAGCTCAGTTTTAAGTGTTCCACGAGCGAACTTGAGAACTTCAGGCGGAATCCCATCGTCTCCTGGGGACTTCCCTCAGGAAAGTGAATCTATTGCTTTCTCAACTTCTTCCACAGTCAGGTTCAATGATCAATTTCTTCCATGATGGGCAGGCACTCGATTGCATTCAAGGCTTCTACGCTGACCAAGTTCTCTCTGGAGTAGAGTTCTGGGTAATGTTCCTTCCAGCGATTCATCTGTTGATCACGGTCTTTAATGATCTCTCCGGTGGCTGACTTCAGAGGAGCCGTCCTGTTTTGTGTAGGGCCTGTTTGATCCCATCGTACATGCCTCTTATGTTGCCGACATTGACCGCAGTCTGGATGCTGGAACAAAGTCGAAGCCAATAATCGTTAGATAGCATAGCACCTTGCAGTTTGTTTAACTCTACTGCGGGCAGTATGGAGGGCCTGTAGGTTCCTCTCTGAGGGCAGATTCTTGTAGGATGAAGAGCTCGTCTCTTTTTCTCTATGAGGGGTAACAGTTCCTCTGCACTGGCCTCGAACCAATCTGCTGACTTGTTCTGCCTCTTACCGAAGGTGGACATGGCAGTGTTGAAAATAGTGCCTCTGAGATATGATCACCTCTCACTTGCGCTATCGCAGGGTGGTACAGGAAGGGCATTTACCAGCGCAGCAGTGAATTCCTCCATCTTGTGAAGGTCATGGGTCTTGTTTACATTAATGCGTGGTCTTCCCTCCTTCTTTGCTCTGTGGATTTTACGGGGCTGGAACTTTACTCTGCTAACGACGAGAGAGTGGTCGGTGTCACAAGCTGCGCTCTGGAAGCTGCGTGTCAGTTTGACGTTTCTCAGATGTGCTACGCCCCGTAAACACCAGGTCGAGTTGGTACCAATGCTTAGACCTGGGGTGTCTCCAGGAAACCTTAGGCTGGAGTTTGGTGTCACAGAAGGAATAGGTGATGCAGAAATCATGACGGCAGCACAACTCCAGAATGCGCTGCCCACTCTCACTCATCTTCCCAAATCCAAACTAGCCCAGGCAGGAAGGCCAAGAGCTGTGATCAGAACCAACTCTTGCATTAAAAGAAAAGGCAGCCTTTTCAGCCAGCCATAAAAAGCCAGTCTCCCAGTAGGAAGATTGGCTCGTGTTGAGGTATGTCTCTGAGAGTTAGGCCAAGGTCATCATTGAACTCGTCCTTCGCTTCGGTAGAGGTCAGTGTTGGTACATAGGCGTTGATGAGGCAGACCATTCCTGCTGCTGTATGGAGCTGAAGTTTGATGATCCTTGCAGACCCTTCCGTGGGCGGTACTATGGACCCTAACAACCTGTTACTGATGGAAAAGCCAACACCATGCTCCCTTACCTTACCTCTTCTGGTGATTTGCCCTGCCAGAAGAAGGTAAAGTCCTTCTCCCGAATGCTGCCGGTCGCGGGCAGACGTGTCTCCTGCAGGGCGACTATGTCCATCTGGAGCCTGCGTAGTTCATTATTGATCACAGCTGTCTTGTGGGAGACGTTCACTTCCAGTAGATCTTCCGAGAGACCCGGTATCCTGGTCCTTACATTCCATGTGCCCAGTTTGAGAGCTGGGTGGCGCTGTGTTTGTTTTCTTTTGCCTGGTGCATGGTTGACGATCCGCTTATTGGATTGGGGGCCTAAGCCCCATACACCCAGTGGAGCAGGCGGACACCCATGCAGCAGGTTCACCCCTCTCCATGCCACCGATGTGTTCCAAGGGAAGAGCAGGCGCCGATATGCTTGGCATCAGTGTCGTCGCAGGAGTTGCCAGAATGTAGCTGCAAACAGCTGCAAACTGCCTTAGGGACTCCGACTCCGGATTTTTCCTCAGGGTTGACTCTCGAAGTCTTTTCCATGAGTGGGTTTAGCCGCAAGACAGCAGTGGTTTGAATTCGGGGTTTTTCTTCCCCTAGATGAGCTGCCTTTCCAGGCTAACAAGTCCCATCTGCCCGTAGCAACTGGTTTCAAGGCGCCAGAGGCCCGCCTTCGCCCCTTCTGTTGGTAGAAGCAGTTCCGCCAGGCCTAGAGGCTAAGCCACAGGTGCAGACCAGGAGCTGGATTTGGTTGTCAGAGGCTATTTGAGACGCACGCCATCAGGAGCATTGAAGATGGACAGCATTGAGTTCCTCATAGTGAGAGTAACACCCATAATTTCGACGTTCTCGCAACAGTTAGGCAGGTCTGTGATTGCCGTGGCATTGATATGATTTCTGACTAGAATTGAAATGCCTCTGGTGCTACCTTGTGCCATTGGGCAGTGGAAACCTTGAAATTCTGGGATATTGCTATATCTTTCAGTCCTGGTGATTGTTTCTTGAAGTAAAACAATATCAATGTTGTCCCTGAGAGGCACTGCTCTGAGTGTTTGTGCTTTGTTTTTGAATCCTTGAATGTTCCAGTGTATAATTTTGAGATTGTCCATTATTCTGTTAGAGTTGAATCCATTGAGTCCATGGTAGTTTCCAAAGTGCTGATTTTTCCCGACGGCTTGTGTCTCCTTGGCTGGAGTGAAGACTGCCATTGGGTGCTGAAACAGTTCAGTTTCGTCACCTTCTTCGACTTCTACTTCGTCAACCTTTTCAGGTAGGGCTTATGGAAGAAATAAGTTCAGTAGATTGTTTTTTTAACTTTGTTAACATTTCCTTCCTTACACACAGAAATCACAAGAGCGTTTATTCATTTCCTTTCTTGAATGTGGGTTGGTCTGTTTCTGGAATTCTGCTTCAAACATTTCTCAAACATTCTGCTTGGAATGTTTTGTCAAGCGTCTTGCTGAAGGTCTCTGTCAGGGAGGCAATAACCATTTGCATAGTCACTTGATACGCCTTTGGCTGCCTTTCATTTGTCTTGGTAGGTGAGGAGACTCTTGGTTGGGTCCTAGCGTCTTTGCTACATCCTACTACTGGGGCATTTGATGATGTAGGGATCGTCATTCGTGCTTGGGAGGTCTTGGAGGATATAGCAGGTGTATTGCTTCTGCTGCTCTGATCTATTCGGTTGTTGTTGCCTTGTGGAGTAGTGCTTTGTTTTCTCCAGTTATTGGAGGCCCTGTTCTTGCTCAGACTAAAAGGAATTGGTGCTTTTGTCTTTTGCTAATTTGTATCTTCATTTATTCGAACTTGCCGAGGAGTATACCACTAGTCTTAAACTGAGGGTCTTGTCGAATGTGGTCTAGAAGTTGTGCTTTGGGTTGCTAGGTAGATCCAGAAGTTTGTATACTTTTTACCCTTTCAGGACATCATTTGTTCCAGGCGTGATGTGTATCCTCGCAGATTGGATATTTTGCTTCTGTTGGTTTGCCTTCTTTATGCAGATTTTTGCATATGTCGGTGTTGTGGACCTCGCTGCATACTCCACATCGTTCTGGGCCTCTGCTGTCATTTTTATATTTTTTTTTTAACTTTGTTAACATTTCCTTCCTTACAGACAGAAATCACAATAGAGTGATGTATCAAATGAACAAATCCATAAGTCCACACCATGACATCACATCACTTTGCCCGAAATGCTATGCGCATTAGTGGCTTTAAGTATTGTATGTACTAGCTCTATCTATAAATCCAACATTGTGTTTGTAAATCAACTATGTATGTACTTTTCCTGAATAAAAAAAAAATAATTTAATTTAATTTTATTTTATGGTGGCCGAAGCGCTAACATCTGTAACAGTGCATGAGGTTCTAGATTGTACAGCCTTAGAATGAATTGTCCATAAATCCCAACATTTAGAGTGTTGATGCGAGGTCCTTTTATTGTTACAAGGACCTGTCTTGTTTCTACATTGTTGTGCTTACACCTTTCCGCCATTGTGACATTTGGGCATTCTAAGAGTTTGTTTGCTTTAACTTCAACCGGGAAATGTTGCACTATCATCTTGGTGATTATTCCTCAGGTTTCAGTTCAGCTAGGTCTTCTGTATTCCTGAGGTTTGTAATTATATCTGGATTAGCTGTGGATATGTTATATCTGCCATAACTTCACGGATTTCTCCCAGGAAACACACGCACATCGCTTCCTGAGCAACACATTTAGTGCAATGCAACCATGTCCCTCCAGGAAATGACTCTTCTGACTAACCTTCTGAAATAATTAACGTCAGGACACAATGATCTCATAGCAAGAGCAAGGAAAATTGCTGAACATGAATGGAATAGTGAATCACAGGATAATCCTACTCACAATGAGCCACTGTGGCAAATTGTAGGAAACGGAAAAGCAAATAAACGAAGAAGAACCGAAGAAACGCCTGAAGAAACCAATTTAGAAGCTAGCCAGAACCCAAGAGCAGCCCCCAAACAATGCCAAGGACCATCTTCAAAACCAAAAAAACAATAGATGGTCCCACTTAAGCTTATATTGCCGCACTGGAAAAAGATCATCCAAGATCAGATGTTAGAGCCAAACCTGACATTTGAGTCCAGGTTTCCTAGCGGTTTATATATGTGTGTCACCAGTTGACAGGTGTGGTGGCAGATGACCAGTTTTGGGACTAAGAGCCATAGGATGTCCAGAACCCATTTGGGAGTTTTATTAACCTTCACTATTAAAAGTTGTTACCTTGATTGGTCAATCAACTCCCCCAGGTTGATTGGGGGAGTTGATTGACCAAGTCCCCCAGGTCCCAATCAACTCAAGGTTGATTGACCTTGAGTTGTAAAGAGTACAAATTTTGACATGTATTATGTCGTGCCTTATACATATAAATCTTTATGTTATGTACTTTGCTGTTTCCTAACTCCTTGAATTCCCCTTGGCTCAAGTTAAAGCTTCTATTCCCCCCCCCCCCCCCTCGACAACATTTACAAATTCACGACCACACACTCCCCAGTCATAACAGAATTGGGGGCCTGTCTGGGAGGACCTCACATATTGGAAAGCCTGATCGAAAGCTTGATAAAAAGGGGTAGCCTTTATGTGAAACCTGACATAAAAATTGTGAAGCCTATGCAGATGAGGAGTCACAATAATGTGGGTGAAAAATGTTTGACCAAACCACACACTAGAAAGTGAAGAGATGATAATGTTTCGGTCTGTCCTGGACCACTATCAAGTCGATTGTGAATATTATTACAAACGAGTTGGTGATGGTCCAGCTGTGGTCCAGAACAGACCGAAACTTCGTTGTCTCTTCACTTTCTAGCGTGTAGTTAGCTCAAACAATTGTGTAGCCTTTTTATTTGATTTGTGTAGAAATTTAAAATACTTTTAATATTGGTAGAAAATGAATTTATGTAGTCTATTGTATATTGTTTGTAGATTATATTAATCTTTATGAAAAGCGTTAAAAAATTGTGGACTCAAGTGCAAAAATTTGCCAGTGGACAGGGCAGTCAAGTGAACTAAGCACTGTCCCCATCTGTTTTTCGAAACTAATTCTGAGCTTAAAAGAGGAAGCTGGTGCTGAAGCTTCAAATTCGTGTTTGAGTCTGCTGTATCTTAGCACGCAAACATTGGATTTGGTAGCAGAACAAATTGTTGACAATCATTGAGGATTTGAAAGCGGCAAAAAAGTCTATCTTAGTGGCTGTTGCCCTGTCTTATCAACTGGCAAAAATTCGATCTTAGTGGCTGTTGGCAAGCACTATGGAATATTATTGCACATGGAAATGGTGATGAAGGACTGCTAAGAGAGGTAATGATGGACTGGCTAGATAAGCAAATTCTCACACAGGAAATATTGGGCAAATGTGGGGAAATCTCCCCCACAACAGTCCCGCGGCCACCAGTGGTGCACATGTTGTTGCAAAAATAAATGTAGAGACTCAGACACAATGGCATGCAGAATTGGAATAAAGAAGTTGCAGTTTAAGGCAGAACAAGCTCAGAAGAGGCTACAGGCAGAACAAGCTCCGATAAGTCTAGAGGTAGAACAAGCTCAGATGAGGCTAAAGGCAAAGCAAGAACTAGCTATAAAGAGGTTAGAAGTGGAGCAAGCTCAGAAAAAATGGGAGTCAGAGATTAGTCTAGCAGAATTTAAAATTTGATCAGAAAATACCGGTGTTGTTGACTTAGATTTTGGGCCCAGGAAAATAGACAGCTTAGCTGTAATTTAGGTTTTTGGAAAAAATCCTTCCTGATGTCTTGAGGAATTCCTATGGGGAAAATTCGTAGCAAAAGTCACCGCTGCATTCTTAAAGGATTCTTATGGGATAAATTCAAGGCAAAAATCATTGTTACATTCTTAACAAATTTGCAATCATTTTATTCCAGCATAGTTGAGGCAGTTGATAGTGGTAAGGATTGTGAAGTTGTGTAACTTAACTTTAGCAAAGCTTTTGATACAATGCCACATGAAAGACTGATTAAAAAGATAGAGGCCCATGGTATTGGGGATGCTATATTAAGTTGGAATAGGGCATAGGTATTCCAAAGGAAACAGAGAGTATAAATGGGGTTAAGTCAGAATAGGAAAATGTTGTAAATAGGGTGCCTCAAGGCTCTGTCCTGGGACCTATGTTAATTATAATATATATAATTGATTTAGATTCAGGTTTGAGCAACAATACTTGCAAATATCCCAATGATACAAAAATCAGGAGAGAAATAAACACAGAAAAAGAATCACTATCACTTCAAGACTATCTAAATAGGGTTTTGAAATGGTCCTAAGATTGTAAGAGAGAGACAATAGACTGATAAGTGTAAGGTTTGAGGCTAAATAATGATGATAAGAGTGACAAAATACGAGCTAGTTGGTGTTGAGACTACGAAGTCAGATTGTAAAACGTATCTGGGAATTATGATTAGTAAGAATTTAAATTAAAAAAAATCAGTGGATAAATGTTCGTAATAAGCCAAAAAGGACACTGGGATTGAATAATCGAAGCGTTAGTAACTCGACTCCTAGTGTTGTTTTCAGCTATATTTTGCTCTCGTTAGGCCCCATTTAGATGATGCAGTTCAGTTTTAGTCACTATATAAAGTCCATTTAGTCACTAGTTACAATGGATATAAATTCACTTGAACGTGCCCAGCGTAGTATGACAACGTTAATCCCCCAAATTAGAAACCTGTCATATGAAGAAAGATTAACAAAGCTTAAAATGCATTCATTGGAAAGGCGAAGAGTTAGTTGATATATGATAAAGGTTTACAAGTAGATGAATAGACATAATAAAGGGAATATTATTAGTGTTTTAAAAGTATCAACACACGACAGAACATGGAACAATAGGTATCAATTGGATAAGTTTAGAGTCAGGAAAGACCTGGGTAAATACTGGTTTGGTAACAAGGTTGTTGACTTGTGGAACCAATTACCGCATAACGTGGTGGAGGTACGGTCCCTCAATTGTTTTAAACGTGAGTTGGACATATGTGTAATTGTAATTTGAAGTGTAATGTAATTTGCTATGAATAAATTCTTAATCTTTAAGAATTTAAATTTTTATATTTAATTTAAATTTTTATTTATTCTTAAATAGAAGTATGTGTTAGTGGGAGAAAGAAATTGGCAAAATGATCAGGGAAAGAGAAGGGGTCAAAATAACATTACACTTAGGGTATATTATACTGACAGTAGAAGTCTAAGAAACAAAATAAACGAATTAAATGCTCTTGTGTCTACAGAAAAAATAGATATTATTCCACTTACCGAAACGTGGATGGATGTAGAAAATAGAGAACTATTAGCTGAATATCAGACTAATACATTTAAACTATTTCACACAGTTAGATATATTAGACGAGGAGGGGGAGTAGCCATGTATGTTAGGGACAATATGAAATGTAGTCTCAAAGAAGGAATCAAAAGTGAGCCGCACCCAGAAACTATTTAGATAGAATTAAAAGAAAAAGAAAATAATCTTATAATAGGAGTTACATATAGGCCACCAAATTTAGACAGAATCTAAGCAAAACATCTATGGGAGGAAATATCTAGAGCATCTAGGTCTAAAAGTATTTGTCATGGGTGACTTTAATTTTAGTGGAATAAACTGGATTAACAGAACAGGGAATAACGAAGTAGAAGATTTTCTAGAATTAATTGACGATTGCTTTCTTATGCAACACATTAAGGAACCAACGCGGGAAAAAATATTTTGGTTTAGTGTTAACTAACAATGAAACACAGAATAATAACATCGAAATTGGGAGTGTACTAGGGAACAGTGATCACAAAGAAATCAGATTTAGCATAGAATGGAATAGATCTGGAGAAGAAAATTCTGTTAAAGTGCCAGATTTTCGTAAAGCTAATTTTAATATCCTAAGAAATTGTTTAGGTTAAATAGATTGGAAAGTCTTGGGCATAGGGAGTGGGCCGGTTTTGGAGCAAGACGTGAACTCAGCGATGGGTGATGTAAAAGGGATTTCGATTTGGATTCAAAATATAACTTATTTACAAATATTCTAAGCAAAGCACAGGAAAGTAGTACATAAGAACATAAGAACAAAGGTAACTGCTAAATGCCTATTGGCCCATACGAGACAGATCCTATCTATAACCACCCAATCCCACTCATATACATGTCCAACCCAAGCTTGAAACAATGGAGGAACCCCACCTCCACCACGTTACGTGGAAATTAAAGGATCTGAAAAACCTTATAGGTAGAATGAGAGCTTGGTACAAAAGGATTAAGAATGAGGAAGTAAGTTTAGAACAAGAATTCGCACAACTGGTTAAAGAAATGTTAAAAAAGAGATAAGAAGAACAAAAAGAAAATATGAAGTTGGTATAGCAGGCCAAGCAAAAGCAAATCCTAATTTTTTTCAGTTATATCGAACAAAGGTTAGGGTAAGGATAGGTCCATTAAAAACCGAGACAGATCAGATAACGGATAATGACGAAGAGATGAGTAGAATTTTTAATAAATATTTTGTCTCTGTATTTACTAAAGAAGAACTTAACTCTATGCCTTCACCCAAACAAGTCTATTTGGGTGGGGACGAGGACAGGATGACTAGTCTAATAGTTACCAGGGATGATATTGTTAAACAAATAGTAAAACTCAAACCAAACAAATCCCCAGGACCGGATGAAATGTTTGCCAGGGTGCTTAAAGAATGGAAAAAGGAGTTTTGCGATCCATTGTCTACCATATTTAATAAATCATTAGAGTCAGGCAGAGTGCCAGAGTCGTAGAAGGTTGCTAATGTGGTACCAATTTTTAAGAAAGGTGATAGATCATTTGCATCAAACTATCGGGCAATTAACCTAGCGTCTATTGTGGGAAAGTTACTTGAATCGATAATTGCAAATACCATTCATCGTCATCTTGAAAAACAAAAATTAATAAACGAGTCAGAACATGGTTTTACAAATGGCCGTTCGTGATTAACAAATTTGCTATCTTTTTATTCCAGCATAGTTGAGGCAGTTGATAGTGGTAAGGTTTGCGATATTGTATACCTTGACTTTAACAAAGCTTTTGATACAATGCCACATGAAAGACTGATTAAAAAGATAGAGGCTCATGGTATTGGGGGTGCTATATTAAGTTGGATTAGGGCATGGCTATTCCAAAGGAAACAGAGAGTTAGTATAAATGGTGTTAAGTCAGGGTGGGAAAATGTTGTAAGTGGAGTGCCTCAAGGCTCTGTCCTGGGACCTCTGTTGTTTATAATATATATAAAGGATTTAGATTCAGGTTTGAGTAGCAACATTTGCAAATTTGCCGATGATACATAAGAACAAAGGTAAATGCAGAAGGCCTATTGGCCCATACGAGGCAGCTCCTATTTATACCCACCCAATCTCATATACATGTCCACCCCACGCTTGAAACAATCGAGGAACCCCACCTCCACTACGTTTCGTGGTAATTGGTTCCACAAATCAACAACCCTGTTACCGATCCAGTATTTCTGAAGGACCAGAAGATCCAGAATGACCTCCCTTCTCTCCCATCCCTCAAGCCCTCCCTTCTCCCATATGATCTCCCATTTCTCCCATACCCATGCCCTCCGTTCTCACCTACCCTTGTAAGCCCCCTGCTCTCCCCCACCCCACCTAAGCCTTCCCCTCTCAAAAAGCAGATCAAAGCTTGGAAAGCAGATCTTGAGCTGGTTGATGATCTTGTTGCATTCTAAGGCAGTGACTATTCTTGTGCTTCGATTGCCGTTGAAAGTGCCACCGTGATTGAGGTAAAGTCCATAGTAGGGCTTTTTCTTGCTTGATTTGCTTGGGTTTAGGTCGAAGTCTGGGGCCTCATATGTGACGGCCTCAGCCTAGTCAGATGGAAGCAATGGTGATTCTATTAACTCTGGTGCTGGTTCTGATTCTGAATCTGTTTCTAATTCCACTTGCCGACGTTTTGCTTTCTTTTTCGTCCGTCGCCCCCGGCTGGTGGGGGCAGGTGATGAGGTTGACTGGTCTGCTGTGGAGGTGGTCTGGGTGGATGCTGTTGCCTGGGTGACTTGTGCTGGGTTCGACTCCGGTGGTGGTGGTAGCGGTATGACTGCAGTTACTGTTGGTGTTGGAATCTCGTCTGTTTGGGTTGAAGCAGCGTTGTGATGTTGAAATAGGTCTGCTGGTATCAGACATTGTGGGCAGGTTGTTCTGGGCGAGCAACCTGTTCAGTACTCTCACGTATTTTGCGTTGTCTGTTCCCGCCTCTCTCTCAGCTACACTGATCAGGCATGGGATGAGAGTGGTGTTGGTCGAGGCCGCTGATTGGTTGACAGTCAAGTTGGTTGGCTGAGCTGCAGTCCCTTGTGTCCTGGGTCCATTGGGGGGGGGGGGGGTAGTCTGGCCTGGTGTGGACGTCTGTAGCAGAAGCAGAATCGTTGGGGAGCACTGGAAACGATGTAGCTTGGATATTGAAGCTCGCCGGCTGATTGGTTGTTGGGTTGGCAGTTACTGTTTTATTTATTTCATCTAGTCGTGCTTGGCAGTCCATGGAGACGGCGATGTGAGCTCCTCCACAATTGAGGCACAGTTTGGTGGTTGACCGGCAGGTTTTGAAGTGATGATCCTGGGTACAAATGCTGCATTTAACCTCTGCTTGTTGGCAGTTCTTGGTATCATGATCGTACTTGTAACACTTAAAGCACTGGCGAATGTTGTAGTAACGTTCCTTCTTTACAGTGTCCGGTGTGATGGAAATATCTAGACATCAAAATCCATTTTCCACAGCTTGGGTCGCTGCAGCAGCTGTTGTGAAGGTGACCTTGAGAGTAGGCCTAGGGTTGTCGTCGTTCTTGATGACCTTGACTGTAGCAGCAGTCAGAGCCGGGTTTCTGGTGTTGATACTATCAAGTATGGTGCCAGGGTCCTGGGTGGCGATGTAGACACTCGTGTGGCTGACGAAGATGGTTCGTTCAGCCAAGTAGCGACGGTTAGGAGTGATGATCAGGTTGGAGTTTCGTAGGGCGTCCTGGTGTTCTGGTGCAAACAGTTGCTCCAGAGCTTGCTCGCTTGAATAAAGAAGTACAGCGCCGTCAGCATCGTCACGGATGTTCACCGGGGCTGCATTCGTGATGTCGACGATTTTCCTTAGTAATTGGGGCCCGGTGTAGATGGTTTCGTCACGAAACCGGACCTTTATGCGGTAAATCATGGCTCTAATCGTTGCTGCCCAATGTTTACCCACCCCCTCTCCACCACTCCCGTAAACCCTCCCATCTTCCTCGCCCACCTCAGCCTTCCCTTTCCCTCACGCCCCCCAAGCCCTCTACCCATTTCTGCCCCCCCCCTTCTCCCTGCTTCTCCCCCATCCCTCCAAGCCTCTCCTTCCCCCATGCCCCGTCTCCCCAACCCGCTCTCACACAAGACAGCACCTATATGACTTAATGCTTAAAGTCAATATGTTGAATATGAATTAGTAAATTTATATATTTATTAATTTATGCATATACAAAAAGGTACAATGGGAATGTGAGGATACATAATATGGTAATTACAGTCTTGTAAAGCCACTAGTACGCGCAGCATTTTGGGCAGGTCCTTAATCTAAGAAAGTTTTAAGTAGGTAAATACTTGCAAAATTTATAGACAAAAAAAAAATGATAACAGTTACATGGAATGAAAAAAAGATGAGAGAAAATTGTAGGTACAGTATATTAAAGCACATAGGTAGCTAAGATTGATTGCAATGACAGCTTGAATTGTAGTTGACAAAAATTGGTAGGCACAATACAGCAGAAACAATATAAGATTGATTGCAATGACAGCTTGAATGGTAGTTGACAAAAATTGGTAGTCACAATATAGCATATGGTTAGCACATAAAAGAAGACAGCAATGAACACAATGATAAGGTTGTTTGATACTACATAAAAATTAGGAGATTGGGTAACACTAGGTACAGAGCAAATTTAAAGCTCAGTGTAGGAAACTAAGAAGATGAAATTAGGTACTTTTTGGTTTTGCTTTTAAATAAGGCAAAGGTTTTACAGCTTTTCAATTCACTAGGGAGTGAGTTCCTTAGACTAGGTCCCTTAATTTGCATAGAGTGTTTACACAGATTAAGTTTGACCCTGGGGATATCAGAGAGATATTTATTTCTGGTGTGGTGATAATGGGTCCTATTACATCTGTCCAGGGAGAGTTTCAGAGCATTATTTGCATTTAAGAACAGGGTTTTGTAAATGTAGTTGACACATGAGAATGTGTGGAGGGAGTTAATATTTAGCAAGTTTAGGGATTTAAACAAGGGAGCCGAGTGTTGTCTGAAAGCAGAGTTAGTTATTATTCTGATAGCAGATTTTTGCTGCGTGATGTGGGGCTTAAGGTGGTTTGCAGTGGTAGACCCCCATGCACAGATACCATAATTAAGATAGGGGTAGATTAGTGCATAATATAGTGAGAGGAGAGCAGAGTTAGGAACATAATATCTGATTTTGGAGAGTATACCAACTGTCTTAGAGACTTTCTTAGTTATGTGTTGAATGTGGGTGCTGAAGTTGAGTCTCTTGTCTAGGAATAGGCCAAGAAACTTGCCATCATTTTTATTACTGATGTTAATGTTGTCTATCTGTAGCTGAATTGCATTTGATGATTTGCTTCCAAATAAGATGTAGTAAGTCTTTTCGATGTTTAATGTTAGTTTGTTCGTTGACATCCATAAGTGGACTTTTTTTAATTCATTATTCACAACATTATTTAGTGTATGTGGGTTGAGGTGTGAATAGATAAGGGTAGTATCGTCAGCAAACAATATAGGTTTGAGAATATTAGAGACATTAGGCAGATCGTTTATATATATAAGAAATAGAAGAGGTCCTAAGATACTGCCCTGTGGCACTCCAACGGTAATTGGTAGAGTGGAAGAAGTTGTATCATTGATGGTTACATATTGGTGTCTGTCACTAAGATAGGATCGGATGTAGTCAAGGGCAAGGCCTCGGATTCCATAATGCTGGAGTTTAAGTAAGAGGTAGTTATGATTAACAGTATCAAAGGCTTTTCTTAAGTCAATGAAGAGTCCAATCGGAAACTCATTTTTGTCAAGGGCTGAGTAGATAACGTCAAGGAGACTAATGATTGCATCGTTGGCGCTCTTTTGGGACCGGAAGCCAAACTGGCTGGGGCTGAGTATGTCAAATTTTATGAGGTAGGAATAGAGCTGTTTGTAAATAATTTTTTCAAATATTTTTGATAAAATGGGTAGATTTGATATTGGTCTATAATTGTTTATGTCCGCCAGATTGCCTCCATTATGGACTGGCGTTACTCTTGCTTTTTTGAGGATATGAGGGAAGGTGTGACACTATAGATTTGTTGAACAGTAGTGCTATGGGTGGGGCATGGGAGGCGCTCTTGTATACAATGGACGGAATTTCACTGGTGTAATATGTAATGTAAAGTAAATATGTAAATGTATGTAAATATGTGAATGATACGAAATGTAAATACGGAATGTAAATATGTGATATATTCCCAGTTACCTTTTTTCCCAAGGCCCAAACTCTTCCTCACGTACCAATTTACGTCTCACAGTACCCGCCCATCAACCTAGATAGCAGAATAGTCGTGATTGGTTCAATTATAATGAAAATTGTAGTTTTCAGGTCCCACATGGGTTGTGAAATTTACCTACCATGCTCTTAGAATATTACAGATCCATGCTCTTGAATATTACAGATCAGCTACATCCTATTGAAGGCTCGTAGTTTTGTTTTGAGAAATATTAGTTGTTCTTAGTAAATTATAATAAGCACTAAAATTTATTACATAGAATAACAGTGCTTCACCAATCAATATTATATACCATAGATTGTGCTTTAGAAATCTTTAAAGAATGTTTTGTACGAACGCTAATAGAAAACGATGTTTCGTTGGAATGTCTATGGGGTAAACTAATGCAAATAGGATGGTATTGTGTCTACTATACCAACTATAGGATGGGTATATTGTCCACTACCACCTGTTAGGTGGGTAAGGGGTCCAATACCACCTACAGGATGAGTATGGGGCTCACAACCACCCACAGGATAGGTATGGGGTTCAATACCACCCACAGGATGAGTATGGCGTCCACTACCACCCACAGGATAGGTATGGGGCTCCAACCACCCATAGAATGGGTATGGGGTCCAATAACACCCACTGGATGTGTATGGCGTCCATTGCCGCCCACAGGATGAGTATAGGGTCCAGTATCGCCCACAGGATTAGTATATAGGGTCCACTACCGCCCACAGGGTCGGTAGGGGGTCCACTACCGCCGACAGGGTTAGTAGGGGGTCCACTACCGCCCACAGGGTCGGTAGGGCATCCACTGCCGCCCACAGGGTCGGTAAGGGGTCCACTACAGCCCACAGGGTCGGTAGGGCATCCACTGCCGCCCACAGGGTCGGTAGGGGGTCCACTACCGCCCACAGGATTGATAGGGGGTCCACTGCCACCTCAGGGTCGTAGGGGGTCCACTGCCGCCCACAGGGTCGGTAGGGGGTCCACTACCGCCCACAGGGTCGGTAGGGGGTCCACTACCGCCGACAGGGTTAGTAGGGGGTCCACTACCGCCCACAGGGTCGGTAGGGCATCCACTGCAGCCCACAGGGTCGGTAAGGGGTCCACTACAGCCCACAGGGTCGGTAGGGCATCCACTGCCGCCCACAGGGTCGGTAGGGGGTCCACTACCGCCCACAGGATTGATAGGGGGTCCACTGCCACCTCAGGGTCGTAGGGGGTCCACTGCCGCCCACAGGGTCGGTAGGGGGTCCACTACCGCCCACAGGGTCGGTAGGGGGTCCACAGGGTCGGTAGAAGGTCCACTACCGCCCACAGGGTCGGTAGGGGGTCCACAGGGTCGGTAGGGGGTCCACAGGGTCGGTAGGGGGTCCACAGGGTCGGTAGGGGGTCCACTGCCGCCCACAGGGTCGGTATGGGGTCCACAGGGTCGGTAGGGGGTCCACTAGCGCAAACAGCGTCGGTAGGGGGTCCACTGCCGCCCAATGGGTCGGTAGGGGGTCCACTACCGCCCACAGGGTCGGTATGGGGTCCACAGGGTCGGTAGGGGGTCCACTACAGCCCACAGGGTCGGTAGGGCATCCACGTCCGCCCACAGGGTCGGAAGGCGGTCCTCTACCGCATACAGGGTTGGTAGGGGGTCCACAGCCGCCCACAGGGTCGGTAGGGGTCCACAGGGTCGGTTAGGGGTCCACAGGGTCGGTAGGGGTCCACAGGGTCGGTAGGGGGAACACTACCGCCCACAGGGTCGGTATAGTATATATATATATATATATATATATATATATATATATATATATATATATATATATGTATATATATATATGTATATATATATATATATATATATATATATATATATATATATATATATATATATATATATATATATATATATATATATATATATATATATATGTATATATGCCCACTTGGGGACTGTAAGCTCCAAAAAACCCAGTATATAGGCAAGACAACAACATCTCTTTCTAGGCGTTTAACGATGCATAAACAACAGGGCTCCATTAAGGAACATATAATCTCTTCCCATAACCAAACCATCGCCAGAGAAATCCTAGTAAACAACACAGAAATCATCGATAGATACAGCGATAGCAGGCGGCTTGACGTTTGCGAGGCACTACACATCAAGAAGTCAACACCAGCAATCAACAGCCAATTATTGCACAACTATATTCTACCCACCTCAAGACTCCGCTCCAATATAGAAGCATCAAGAAATATGGACCAATAGGCTTTCTACAAACACTTCTATTCAATATCCATTGTTTCGTGTTCTGTCTTGTGTTGATACTTTTAATACCCTATTAATATCCTCTAATGCCACATCATCCTTCCCACCTCACTCAAATGTAATGCCACATCTCCCTTCCCACCTCACTCAAATGTAGATATAAAATCAGGGAAACGCAAGTTCTAATATGTATATATATATATATATATATATATATATATATATATATATGTATATATATATATATATATATATATATATATATATATATATATATATATATATATATATATATATATATATATATATATATATATATATATATATATATATATATATATATATATATATATATATATATATATATATATATATATATATATATATATATATATATATATTTAGGGGTACCAGCACTGGTTTAATTAAAGGGACCCACATCCTCGAAGAAGAAAATAAATAGTGTTCAGAGAAGACCTTGTGGATTCTCACTGAATACTTTAATCTTTTCCTCTCCTACCACCCCTATTATTATTTTTTATTTGATTTTATTGCAATGCTACAGTTTACAGAAAACACACACTTATATAACAATATACCAGTGTTCGAAGACCTCGTCCAGCTCCTCGGGGGTCGGGTGCGTACCCAAGATACAGCACGCATTTCCCCTCTGAACAGCGACACTGAGGTGCTGGAACATAAAACTGGCCGCTCTTGGGTCTCTAGTCTTCCCAATGAGTTCCTCGCCCAGCTCCTTCAGGAACTTAAGTGCACATTTACCCCAGGCGCCCAGAGTCTCAGAGCCTATTGGCACGAACCTGTAACAACGTTCTAGGTCCTTGTACTTGTTAGTTTTCTGGGTCTCCCTGAAGGTGGCCGCCCCACCTCCCTCAGCTGCGCTGTAAGGTAGATAGGTATCAGCCAATGTGGATGCACACGTGTAGTCCCACACGACCTGTTTACCTTCCCTCCACGGCTGCAGGGTGACTCCATCTGGGCGTTTTTGACTGTTGTCAGGTCTGCACAACTGAGGTTCCCTTTGTGCTGGACACCCAGCTGAAGCCAAACTTCTCTTGATGATGTCATTGACTGCTTCATGTCTGGCAAACTTTCCCTGTGTCTTACGACAGATGAGACCATGGCTGCCGTATTGGTCTGCCCGTGCATGGCCGCAAATACACCGGTGCTCGGTGGAGATAGGGGCGGCAAGGCGCAGAGCAACACCAATACTTAGGGTCCGATAATCCAGGCGGGTACCCAAGGCGGAATTAGGGACTGCCAACAGGACGTCCCCGGCATGGGGCGCTTGCACAGCTAGAAGACGCGCTTTGTCCTTCCTGGAAGCTGCCTCCAGCAATGATGTGGCGATGTTCTCCACTATGGGGCTATCCCATTTGGACTGTTTGCAGTCATTTGGAAAAGTCGGTCGAGGATCAGAATTGACGAGAGTGTCCCACTGACCGGCTCCTTCCGCGAATTTGGGATCATGAATCCCAATGGAGTCTCTTTGGTGTTCCGGTAGTATTTCCTTAACTAATTCACCTGTTGCACTGGTCGAGGATAAAAATGCTGGCAATGCTAACTGTGTCGCCTTGCGATTACCTATTCCCCCGAGTCTAACTGGGAGCGTTGCTTGGGCCCATTGGTCATCTTGCAGAGAGAGGTTTAACACTTTCACGGTTATTGACCTTAGGAGTGTGTCATATTCTGTTAATTTTGGGCTGTCGAAGGAGAGAGCACACCTTAGGAAATAGGTCAGTCTGGGCAAAGCCAGGCACCTTGTGAGAAGGTACAAAGCATCGTGGGCGTCTAAAGCCCCTATTCTTCCCTCCATCCTCCTCAGGTCGTTCAGCTTTTCTTCGAGGACTACCTCAATGGCGCTCGAGCCCAGAGGTGCCCCTAGCAGCACACTGTCAGTGGGAGCGATCACTTGGGCTCCTGGCAATATGGTTCGCACTGCATCTATGGTTGGTTGGCTAGATGAGATGATTTCACACTTTAATGGGTTTAGGGTGAGTCCTAACTCCTCTCCCTTAGATTTCACCAGCTGTAGATCTTCTAGCAGGGACTCCTGTGTCCCTGCCAGGGTGACGAGGGTAAGTACCTACGTCCAAAAGATCTTTAGACGCTGCTTTAATCGACTGATACCGATGGCACTAATCGGTGCCATCGTCCAGGAACCAGATGTTGAGTTCGCTGGTCAACCTGCTTGTGACCTCTTTAACAGCCATGCAAAAAAGAAAAGGGGCAAGTGGGTCTCCCTGCTGGACACCTTCTGCAGAATATATATATATATATATATATATATATATATATATATATATATATATATATATATATATATATATATATATATATATATATATATATATATATATATATATATATATATATATATGACAATGTCAGACCACGGAGGATCCGTGGTCTGACATTGTCAAATTCTTAATCACGTGTTTATTTTCGTGATATACACACATATATATATATATATATATATATATATATATATATATATATATATATATATATATATATATATATATATGTCGTACCTAGTAGCCAGAACGCACTTCTCAGCCTACTATGCAAGGCCCAATGTGCCTAATAAGCCAAGTTTTCACGAATTATTGTTTTTTCGACGACCTAACCTACCTAACCTAACCTAACCTACCTTTTTCGGTTACCTAACCCAACCTAACCTATTAAGATAGGTTAGGTTAGGTTAGGTAGGGTTGGTTAGGTTCGGTCATATATCTACGTTAATTTTAACTACAATAAAACTAAATTGACCTCATACATAATGAAATGGGTAGCTTTATCATTTCATAAGAAAAAAATTAGAGAAAATATATTAATTCAGGAAAACTTGGCTTATTAGGCAAATCGGGCCTTGCATAGTAGGCTGAGAAGTGCGTTCTGGCTACTAGGTACGACATATATATATATATATATATATATATATGTCGTACCTAGTAGCCAGAACTCACTTCTCAGCCTACTATTCAAGGCCCGATTTGCCTAATAAGCCAAGTTTTCCTGAATTAATATATTTACTATAATTTTTTTCTTATGAAATGATAAAGCAACCCTTTTCTCTATGTATGAGGTCAATTTTTTTTATTGGAGTTAAAATTAACGTAGATATATGACCGAACCTAACCAACCCTACCTAACCTAACCTAACCTATATTTATAGGTAAGGTTAGGTTAGGTAGTCAAAAAAAGCTAGGTTAGGTTAGGTTAGGTAGGTTAGGTAGACGAAAAAACATTAATTCATGAAAACTTTGCTTATTTGGCAAATCGGGCCTTGAATAGTAGGCTGAGAAGTGCGTTCTGGCTATTAGGTACGACATATATATATATATATATATATATATATATATATATATATATATATATATATATATATATATATATATATATATATATATATATATATATATAGAGTAGGTTACCTAGTAGCCAGAATGCACTTCTATATATATATATATATATATATATATATATATATATATATATATATATATATATATATATATATATATATATATATATATATATATGTCGTACCTAGTAGCCAGAACTCACTTCTCAGCCTACTATTCAAGGCCCGATTTGCCTAATAAGCCAAGTTTTCCTGAATTAATATATTTACTATAATTTTTTTCTTATGAAATGATAAAGCAACCATTTTCTCTATGTATGAGGTCAATTTTTTTTTATTGGAGTTAAAATTAACGTAGATATGTGCCCGAACCTAACCAACCCTACCTAACCTAACCTAACCTATATTTATAGGTATGGTTAGGTTAGGTAGCCAAAAAAAGCTAGGTTAGGTTAGGTTAGGTAGGTTAGGTAGACGAAAAAACATTAATTCATGAAAACTTGGCTTATTAGGCAAATCGGGCCTTGAATAGTAGGCTGAGAAGTGCGTTCTGGCTATTAGGTACGACATATATATATATATATATATATATATATATATATATATATATATATATATATATATATATATATATATATATATATATGTCGTACCTAGTAGCCAGAACGCACTTTTCGGCCTACTATTCAAGGCCCGATTTGCCTAATAAGCCAAGTTTTCCTGAATTATTATATTTTCTCTAATTTTTTTCTTATGAAATGATAAAGCTACCCATTTCATTATGTATAAGGTCAATTTTTTTTTATTGGAGTTAAAATTAACGTAGATATATGACCGAACCTAACCAACCCTACCTAACCTAACCTAACCTATCTTTATAGGTTAGGTTGGGTTAGGTAGCCGAAAAAGTTAGGTTAGGTTAGGTTAGGTAGGTTAGATAGTCGAAAAACAATTAATGCATAAAAACTTAGCTTATTAGGCAAATCGGGCCTTGCATAGTAGGCTGAGAAGTGAGTTCTGGCTACTAGGTACGACATATATATATATATATATATATATATATATATATATATATATATATATATATATATATATATATATATATATATATATATATATATATATATATATATATATATATATATATATGTCGTACCTAGTAGCCAGAACGCACTTCTCAGCTTACTATGCAAGGCTCGATTTGCCTAATAAGCCAAGTTTTCATGAATTAATTGTTTTTCGACTACCTAACCTACCTAACCTAACCTAACCTAACTTTTTCGGCTACCTAACCTAACCTAACCTATAAAGGTAGGTTAGGTTAGGTTAGGTAGGGTTGGTTAGGTTCGGTCATATATCTACGTTAATTTTAACTCCAATAAAAAAAAATTGACCTCATACATAATGAAATGGGTTGCTTTATCATTTCATAAGAAAAAAATTTGAAAAAATATATTAATTCAGGAAAACTTGGCTTATTAGGCAAATCGGGCCTTGGATAGTAGGCTGAGAAGTGCATTCTGGCTACTAGGTACGACATATATATATATATATATATGTCGTAACTAGTAGCCAGAACGCACTTCTCGGCCTACTATGCAAGGCCCGATTTGCCTAATAAGCCAAGTGCCAAGTTTATATATATATATATATATATATATATATATATATATATATATATAATATTTATATGTATATATATATATATATATATATATATATATATATATATATATATATATATTTATATATATATATATATATATATATATATTTATATGTATATATATATATATATATGTCGTACCTAGTAGCCAGAACTCACTTTTCAGCCTACTATTCAAGGCCCGATTTGCCTAATAAGCCAAGTTTTCCTGAATTAATATATTTACTATAATTTTTTTCTTATGAAATGATAAAGCAACCCTTTTCTCTATGTATGAGGTCAATATTTTTTTATTGGAGTTAAAATTAACGTAGATATATGACCGAACCTAACCAACCCTACCTAACCTAACCTAACCTATATTTATAGGTAAGGTTAGGTTAGGTAGCCAAAAAAAGCTAGGTTAGGTTAGGTTAGGTAGGTTAGGTAGACGAAAAAACATTAATTCATGAAAACTTGGCTTATTAGGCAAATCGGGCCTTGAATAGTTGGCTGAGAAGTGCGTTCTGGCTATTAGGTACGACATATATATATATATATATATATATATATATATATATATATATATATATATGTCGTACCTAGTAGCCAGAATGCACTTCTCAGCCAACTATGCAAGGCCCGATTTGCCTAATAAACCAAGTTTTCCTGAATTATTATATTTTATATAATAATATATATATATATATATTATTATATTTTATATAATAATAATATATATATATATATATATATATATATATATATATATATATATAT
>NC_091201.1:8665245-8695245 GCF_040958095.1 Procambarus clarkii
TATATATATATATATATATATATATATATATATTTATATATATATATATATATATTTATATATATATATATATATATATATATATATATATATATATATATATATATATATATATATATATATATATATATATATATATATATATATATATATATATATATATAAAGTTTGTGTGTGTGTAATTTATATAAATAAATAATTAAATATTAATTTTGTTAATATCTTTTCAGGGAAAACTTGCAAGTACAATTCGTATACAAGAGGGGCCACAAGAGCCAGAGGATGTCTACTAAGAAAATATATGTCTTTATCCTCACACTCTTGATATATGGTCTTCTCTGGTCTCTTTATTTTCTCTCCTCACAAATGTCCCTTTTTTTATTTCTTTTACGTTTCTCTCCTGTTTTTCTTGTCTTTTAATCTCTCCTTTCCTCATCTCTTCTAACACCTCTCGTTTCCTGTCTCTTCTAGCTTCTCTCTTCCTTTACTTTTTATATTTGTGGTATTCATTTATGTCATTTTTATCTTGTATATTTTTCTTGTATCTTTTTCTTATCTTGTGTTTCTCTTCCCCTTCTCTTCAATGATTTCTCATTTCTCTCCTCTCTCTGTTGTTTCTGTTCTGTCTTCTCTCTCCTTGCCTTAATTTTGTTCTGTCTCCTCTTTTGTTGTGTGTGTGTCTTTCTGTCTCTGTCTGTCTGTCTCTCTTTCTCTCTTTCTCTCTCTCTCTCTCTCTCTCTCTCTCTCTCTCTCTCTCTCTCTCTCTCTCTCTCTCTCTCTCTCTCTCTCTCTCTCTCTCTCTCTCTCTCTCTCTCTCTCTCTCTCTCTCTCTCTCTCTCTCTTTCTCTCTTTCTCTCTTTCTTTCTCTTTTTTTCTCTTTCTTTCTCTCTTTCTCTGGCTCTCTCTCGCTCTCTCTCTCTCTCTCTCTCTCGCTCTCTCTCTCTGGCTCTCTTGCTCTCTTGCTCTCTCTCTGGCTCTCTCTCTCTCTGGCTCTCTCTCTCACTCTCTCTCTCTGGCTCTCTTGCTCTCTCTCTCTCTCTGGCTCTCTCTCTCTCTCTGACTCTGGCTCTCTCTCTCTCTCTGACTCTGGCTCTCTCTCTCTCTCTGGCTCTGGCTCTCTCTCTCTCTCTGGCTCTGGCTATCTCTCTCTCTCTGGCTCTGGCTATCTCTCTGGCTCTGGCTCTCTCTCTCTGGCTCTCTCTTTCTCTGGCTCTCTCTCTCTCTCTCTGGCTCTCTCTCTCTCTCTCTCTCTCTCTCTCTTTCTCTTTCTCTCTTTCTTTCTTTCTCTGGCTCTCTCGCTCTCTCTGGCTCTCGCTCTCTCTGGCTCTCGCTCTCTCTGGCTCTCGCTCTCTCTGGCTCTCTCTCTCTCTGGCTCTCTCTCTCTCTCTCTGGCTCTGGCTCTCTCTGGCTCTCTCTCATTGGCTCTGACTCTCTCTCTAGCTCTGACTCTCTCTCTCTCTGGCTCTGGCTCACGCTCTCTCTCTCTCTGGCTCTGGCTCTCTCTCTCTCTGGCTCTGGCTCTCTCTCTCTGGCTCTGGCTCTCTCTCTCTCTCTCTCTGGCTCTCTCTCTCTGGCTCTGGCTCTCTCTCTCTTTCTGGCTCTGGCTCTCTCTCTCTCTCTCTCTGGCTCTGACTCTCTCTCTCTCTGGCTCTGGCTCACGCTCTCTCTCTGGCTCTCTCTTTCTCTGGCTCTGTGGCGCTCTCTCTCTGGCTCTCGCTCTCTCTCTCTGGCTCTCATATTTCATTTGATTTAAAAATGTCTGAGATTTTTACTTAATCTAAGTTATATTGCATGGTGCTAATATGAATATTATACATGACTGTTTTTTCTTTTCTTTCTCTCTCTTTCTCCCTTTCTTTCTTTCTCTTTCTACATGAATATTATACTTGACTGTGTTTACATTCACTTGTAGATTTTTATTTTTAGTTAATTAGTCCTAAACTTTTGATTAATAGATTTTTATTATTAGTCATTGAAAAACTATAGTGTTATATGTATACTCGGAAAATTTTACTTGTTTTAGTTTTAAGTAACAATAACTGCTTGTAACGTCAGACTGATCTCAGCATGACATGAATCACAGGCTGCTTGATCACAAAATCTATTGTGTTCACATATTGCATATATAGATTTTTATAGATTTTTAAATTTTTACTTTTATATTCTGTTATAGATATAGTCTATATATTTCGAGCTATTACATATATTTTGTTGTATTACTCATTCTTAATTAAATAAATATAATATTTTAATTCTCTTTTTGTACCCTATTTATTTGTAATTTACACATACATATATAGGATGTCCATTTCTTTCTCAGATATGTCTTCTTTCTTTCTCCCCCTTTCTATTTCAGATATGAATTAAAAAATTATTATACCCTAATTTACCCTAAACGTTTTAATGTAGGTAATTAAAAGATTATAAAAAAGTTTTTAGAAATGTTAATTATTTACGTTCTAAGGTTGTATATAAAAGTTCTCAAAAAACCTTTTCTAAACGTAATTATAAACGTGCTGAAAACAATGAAATGTCGTTTTTAGGATGTTTTAAAAACATGAAAATGTTTGCTGGGTAGCCAGAACGCACTTTTCAGCCTACTATGCAAGGCCCAATTTGCCTAATAAGCCAAGTTTTCATGAATTAATTGTTTTTCGACTACCTAACCTACCTAACCTAACCTAACCTAACTTTTTCGGCTACCTACCCTAACCTAACCTATAAAGATAGGTTAGGTTAGGTTAGGTAGGGTTGGTTAGGTTCGGTCATATATCTACGTTAATTTTAACTCCAATAAAAAAAATTGACCTCATACATAATGAAATGGGTAGCTTTATCATTTCATAAGAAAAAAATTAGAGAAAATATAATAATTCAGGAAAACTTGGCATATTAGGCAAATCGGGCCTTGCATAGTAGGCCGAGAAGTGCATTCTGGCTACTAGGTACGACATATATATATATATATATATATATATATATATATATATATATATATATATATATATATATATATATATATATATATATATATATAATATATATATATAATATATATATATAATATATATATATATATATATATATATATATATATAATATATATATATATATAATATATATATATATATAATATATATATATATATATATATATATATATATATATATATATATATATATATATATATATATATATATATATATATATATATATGTCGTACCTAGTAGCCAGAACACAATTCTCAGCCTACTATGCAAGGCCTGATTTGCCTAATAAGCCAAGTTTTCATGAATTAATATATTTTCTCTAATTTATTTCTTATGAAATGATAAAGCTACCCATTTCATTATGTATGAGGTCAATTTTTTTTTTATTGGAGTTAAAAATAACGTAGATATATGACCGAACCTAACCAACCCTACCTAACCTAACCTAACCTATCTTTATAGGTTAGGTTAGGTTAGGTAGCCGAAAAAGTTAGGTTAGGTTAGGTTAGGTAGGTTAGGTAGTCGAAAAACAGTTAATTCATGAAAACTTGGCTTATTAGGCAAATCGGGCCTTGAATAGTAGGCATAGAAGTGCGTTCTGGCTATTAGGTACGACATATATATATATATATATATATATATATATATATATATATATATATATATATATATATATATATATATATATATATATATATATATATATATATATATATATATATATATATATATATATATATATATATATACTAGGTATATATATATATAACCTAACTACTACCTGGCCTACTACCTACCTGGCTACTAGGTAGTTCTGGCTACCTAGTAGCCAGAACGCACTTCTCAGCCTACTATCCAAGGCCAGATATGCCTAATAAGCCAAGTTTTTACGAATTATTGTTTTTTCGACTGCCTAATCTACCTAACCTAGCCTAACCTAACTTTTTCGGCTACCTGACCTAACCTAACCTATAAAGATAGGTTAGGTTAGGTTAGGTTACCGCCCTACCGACCCTGTGGGCGGTAGTGGACCCTCTACCGACCCTGTGGGCTGTAGTGGACCCCCCTAAGGATACCTGATCAACCAGGCTGTGACTCATACGTCAGGCTGCGAGCAGCCGCGTCCAACAGCCTGGTCGATCAGTCCGGCAACCAGGAGGCCTGGTCGACGACCGGGCCGCGGGGACGCTAAGCCCCGGAAGCACCTCAAGGTAACCTCAAGGCACCAATCTAACTTATCTTTATAGGTTAGGTTAGGTTAGGAAGCCGAAAAAGTTAGGTTAGGTTAGGTTAGGTAGGTTAGGTAGTCGAAAAACAATTAATTCATGAAAACTTGGCTTATTAGGCAAATCGGGCCTTGCATAGTAGGCTGAAAAGTGTGTTCTGGCTACTATGTACGACATATGTATATATATATATATATATATATATATATATATATATATATATATATATATAATATATATATATAATATATATATAATATATATATATATATAATATATATATATATATATTATTAAATATGACCGAAAAAGTAAGATTAATAATTCTAACACGAATTTTCTCGATCTTTCGTACGTTTCTTTTCACTGTTGGTGGTAATTCAAAAATCAATTCAAATTCATTTTTATTTCTAGTTTGACGCGACACTTGAGCGCGTTTCGTAAAACTTATTACATTTTCAAAGACTTTAGTTTACACATACACAACTGAATAGAACTTACACATCTTCGATTTGTTTATATCTACATTTGAGTGAGGTGGATGGGGTGAGGTGGTATTAATAGGGTATTAAATTCCTAAACACAAGACAGAACACGAAACAATGGGTATTGAATGGAAGTGATTGTAGAAAGCCTATTGGTCCATATTTCTTGATGCTTCTATATTGGAACGGAGTCTTGAGGTGGGTAGAATATAGGATTATATTATATAGGAAACAAGGATTATCAAGAAACTAACAACGTTATATGGAGGACCTATGGCAATTCCACGACCAAGAGATGGCTTCCTGAACCTGGCAGGAATTAACCTCACTGAGGACCAAGTCACTCTCCTAAATCTGGGTATAAACTGTCACGTTATGTCCAGACCGAGTGAGATGGCCCGGAAAGTGGAGTTAGAAATTCTGTTGGACGACATATTCGACCTCGAGACACAAAAGAATGTCACTACCAAAGATACTTTACAAGCAGAACTTATTGCGGATGGAGGAAAGAATCGAGGCAACTACAGAAGCACCATACTGTCCCCCGAGCTCAAAGCGGCAGCTAAAAGCCTTCGTGAGAACAAGGAGATAGTTGTCAGGAGAGGTGACAAGTCGCCAATATACGTCATTCTTAAAAAAGACGAATATCTGGCGAAAATGAACCTCATACTCTCTGACCAAACTAAATTCCAAAGGGTAACGAAGGACTCTACAGCCGAATTGAAAGCAAAGGTAAACAAACTGATCGAAACTGTGAACGCCAAGAAATCCGGACTCCGCCTGCCAAAGATTATTGGGGAATATAAACCTGGATATGCGTATGGAAATGTCAAGACACACAAGCCTGGAAACCCACTTCGGCCAATCATTAGCCAGATATTCACACCCACATACAGACTGGCGAAGCGACTCAACGGCCTGCTGACTCCTTATGTCCCTTGCCCCTTCACCCTGAAGTCTCCAAAGGAATTTGTTGACTTACTGCGGGGCACACGGGCCACAGGGATAAGAGCCTCGTTGGACGTCGAATCACTGTTTACCAACGTACCTGTGAACGAGACAATCGGGATGATAGCCGACAGAGTGTATCGTGATCCGGCCTGTACTCCTCTTGACATACCCGAAAATATTCCAAGGAAACTACTCCAAGCTTGTACTAAAGAGGCACCTTTCTTGAGCCCGGATGGGCACATGTATAAGCAAGTAGATGGGGTCGCCATGGGTTCTCCCCTAGGTGTCCTGTTTGCAAACTTCTACATGGGTACCATCGAGCAAAAAGTCTTAGTCGACATGAACTTGAAACCGGCCATATACTGCAGGTATGTTGACGACATTTTACACAGGTACCTGATGTCAGACATCTGCAGGAGCTGAAGGAGGCATTTGAGCAGAGTTCCGTGCTGCGTTTCACTTACGAGATGGAAAAGGATGGGAAGCTGCCCTTTCTAGATGTAACTGTCATGGAAAAGAGCGGAGGTTTCCACACTGCAGTCTACACTAAGGAAACGAACATAGGAATGTGCCTAAATGCCAACAGCGACTGCCCAGACAGGTACATGAGGAGTGTTGTTAACGCATATGTCGACCGAGCTCTCAGCCACAGCTCAGAATGGAAGCAAGTCGACGAAGAACTCTGTAGGGTAAGGCAGGTCCTAGTCAACAACGGCTTTTCCAATGGTTTCGTCTAAGACATAAGAAGAAAGTGAAAGGCAATGCAACCTCTGAAGAGACAACTAACACAACACCCAGTTTGAAACGTCCCTCCGGATTTGAGCCATTGGTAGAGACAGTTCCAGTATACAGGTGTTTACTGAAAAGAGAAAGATCATTACCATGAACACCAACATTCATCACAGGCTTACCGGACTTAGGAGGAGTCTGTTTGGGTTTAGGTGATTCGGTATTTCCTATGTATTGAGACTTACCACATTTATCTATGGTATGTCCATAGAGTCTACAATACTTACAGTACAATTGCGAGCCAGCTTGATCGGTACTCACTTTCTCGTAACTGTAGCACGACTTCTTACTGGATGATGGTTCTGGTGTCAGCCGGTGGATGAGGCTGTGTCAGCCGACTTAGCACACTTTAGGTAGTCGGTTTCTTCTTTATCTGCTAAATATAGGCGGACAGGAGGCGGCACACGCCTCAAGAATTCTTCAACTAGCATGAGGTTGACGAGTTCTGCAAAAGTAGAGACATGTGCGGCTTCCAGCCATTTCATAAAATATCTCCTTTTGGTATTAGCAAATTCGAGAAAGGTAGTGGTACTTGCCTTCAGGTGGTCACGGAATTTCCTTCGATAACTTTCGGTGGAGAGAAGGTAGGCGTCCAACACTGCTTGTTTCAGAGTCTGGTAGTCATTCTCAGTCGCCAAAGTACTGAGTGTAACTGCAGCTCTACCTGTGAGATGTACTCTGAGAAGGGTTGCCCATTGGTCGGCAGGCCAACTAAGTTGATTAGCAAGGGTTTCAAAGGTAGTAAAAAACACATCAACTTCTGTCTCTACGAATGGTGGCATTAACTTACTTGCATGTGATATATTGAAACTGACAGGAAGACTGGCAGTATCTTGCTGGCGTTGAGCGAGGTGTGTAGTTTCCAGCTTGAATTCTCGTTGACGACATTCCATAGCCAGAGCTGCTTGTTGTTTGTCATGTTCGCGTTGCATCTCCAATTGGCGTTGTTTTGTTTCAAGCTGTATTCGCTCACGTTCACGGAGTATTGCAATCTCACGTTCTTGTTCTTCTTTTCGTATGGCAGCTGCTTCCCTTTGTTGTTCGCGTTCGATCTTGGCCAGCTCTAGTTTGACTTTCATCGTTGCCAAATCAGTTTTATCTGCAATAAAGTAAGTTTCGTGAGTTTCAGAGTCTATCTTACCTTTCTCTAAGAGATGATCCAGTAACAGGTTATGTATTTCATTTTTGTTGGCTTGGCAGGGAACTTCTAGTTGATACTCATGTGCAAGAGTTTGTAATTCAGTCCTCTTGGCACGACTTAAAGTCCCTATTTCACCTGCTGGATCTGTACGGAAAGCTTGGAGACGAAACATGGTGAAATTAGCAAATAAATGCACAACGAATATACTGTTGTGATATGATGAATGTCAGAAACAGGACAACGTGGCAACTGGTACCTATCCTGTGGAATCGTTAACAATTAATGTTAATTTCAAGATAAATGATTAATAAATCAAGGTCGCAGGAAATCTTGTACCCGGTACTCAATGTAAGAGGATAAGGGCAAGAAAATCCTACTAAACAAGCGAAACTGAGTTTCTAAAACAAATGAAACAGTTAATTGCCTCAAAAGTAAATTAGGTAGTCCAAGAATGTAGGCATACCTTGCCGAGTCTATAGGACATAAGCAAGTTTTTCCCACTGAAATTAATATGATACTTACAGAATTAGCGAACATTTTTGCTCTGAAAAAGAAGGCTAATTCCCTACCAATGTAAATATCATAATCTCTGACCGACGTGCAGGGGTGCGAGGTGTCAACTAGTGACGAGAGCTGCTGCTGAGGTCCCAATTCAGCAACTAAAGTTCGTGCGAGAGGAACTATGGCCCTCTTTATCCTCCTACTGTCAGATTGCAGAAGATTAGGTGCTCTTGACCCGGGGACAGACCACAGTACCAGGGTACCAATAAGATGATCTGCCGAAAATATGAGAAATATCCTAGGGACAAAAGATGGTAAACACGAGTAATAACACGGAGGGAGAGATGACCAATTAAGAGAATGACTGAGGCCTACAGTCACCACGTAATCCAAAGTTGTCTCACCTTCACCATATGCTACTCTCGGAATGCACAATACTCACAGCACCATATGAAAATAAAATTGAATATTAAAAATAGTGAAAAGCTACTTTACCAAAGCCAAATACGCTTACCACAAATTTACTATTTGGCACCAGTACCTGAGTGAAGCTCCGTGGACAGGCCCCCACGTAATGTGACGGTAAAGCGTTGGTGTTCAAAAGTTTGAACAAAAGCTAGGCTGCAAAAAGCTGTTTCAAAAGCTAGGGGCAGGGCCTCGTCACATCACAAAAAAAAGAGAAGTTTGTCCTTTCGTCTGTGGTAAGGTATTGGGAAGACACACAAAACACAAGTTTTGATTTGATTTGTGAAATTTTAATTACTCTAGTATATTAGTATATTTTGGTAGCAGTCTTTCCTGTAGACATATATTATTAAATATGACCGAAAAAGTAAGATTAATAATTCTAACACGAATTTTCTCGATCTTTCTTACGTTTCTTTTCACTGTTAATGGTAATTCAAAGATCAATTCTCCAAAATTCCTTTTTATTTCTAGTCTGACGCGACACTTGAGCGCGTTTCGTAAAACTTATTACATTTTCAAAAACTTTAGTTTACAAACACACAACTGAAACTGAATAGAGCTGATTGATTGATTGATAAAGATTAAGCCACCCAAGAGGTGGCACGGGCATGAATAGCCCGTAAGTGGTGCAATTTTTTTTCTCAGTATTCTGAGTTTGCATTTAACCATCAAGCTGTTATCGCGGGGGAGGATACTGCTTCACAGTCTTAATGAGGGTGTCCAGCTGCTGAACACCTTTGTTGACCAGGAGAGTTGCTGTGTTGATGGCTTCAGGGTGGCCACTGCATGATTCAGGAACTCTTAAAGCTCTTCTAAGGTCACTGGTTGCTTCACATTCCAGAAGATAGTGAAGTAATGGCTTTTCTGTGACAGTTTGGCAGAAGATGCACTCTCTCTGTCGGGGTTCACCAATCTCCCAGTTGCATCTGTAACCTAGACGTAGTCTATATAACCTAACTGCTGTTTCCCTGTGAATTCCTTTTGGGATATTTAACCTTTCTAATTTGGTTGCCTGAAGATACCATGTTGCAGATGGCGAACCTTCAGCTATTCTCCGGTGTAGGTAGGCTTTGTTAAGATGTGAGAGTTTTTTGGTGATGATGTTTTTTATGTTCTCTAGGCTGGGTTGAATTGTTTTATGTATCACTGGATGACGAGTTGCCAATTTAGCAATTTCATCAGCTTTTTCATTTAATGGGATTCCAATATGGGATGGGATCCAGTTTAAAGTTATGTTGAGTCCTTTGCCTGTAGTGACTGCTCCAAGATACAAAATGGTGGCAATTATTTCCACATTATCTTTCCACTGTTTTTGTCCTAGTATTTGAAGTGCAGCTTTTGAGTCTGTGTGTATGATTGCATTTTGAGGGTTTTGTGCAATCACATATGCGAATGCCTGTTGTATGGCAAATAGCTTAGTTTGGGTTGATGATACTAGTCCTCCCAGTCTCCAATATGCCTGTACGCTGGTCGTGCAAAGAGCAGCGCCAGCACTCTCATATTCTGTGTCCACCGATCTGTCTGTGAAGATGTGGGTGGCTCCTGCTACTGCTATGCTATACATTTGCTCTTCTATTATGCGCCTTAGGATTGTCGGATCATAGGCAACCTTTTTCATTGGGAGACTTTCTATTACTATTTTGAAAGTAGGCTCTTCCCACGGCGCGGAAGGAGTGTAATTTGGGTGTGGATGATCACCCTCTCTATCAAGAATCATGTTTTTTAAATGTAGTCTGTTTACGACTTTTCCTGCTCTTGCAACCCAAGAGTTTCCATTGTTTTGGCCTAGTCCAACCACCAAGGCCTGCCGTACTGGGATTGGATCAGAAGAAATAATTATCTTACTGACAATTGTAGCTGTCCTTTGTGATATTCTTTCTTGTAGAGAGGGCAAACCCGTCTCCAGTCTAAGAGTTTCAAGCCTGATCCACATGGGGGCTCCCAGTGCTGCTCTCATAGCATTGTTTTGGGCAACTTCAAGCTTTTTCCACTGTTGGTGTGACAGACTTGTGAGTGCAGGTGCTACATAATCGATCACTGATCTGACAGCCTGTACATAGTATGTGCGAAGGACTTGCAGATTGGCTCCTCCAGAAAGGGAGGTTAGCGACCTGAGAATTGCCGTCCGGGCCGCAGTTCGCTCTCTCAAGTAAGTGACCTCAGCATTAAAATTCATGTGTGTGTCCAGGATGATTCCTAGATACTGATAGGTGTCGACCCATTTAATTGGTTGACCCTGTACTGTGAGTTGGATGTTGGGCTTCGCTATTTTTATGGGCATGGCCTTTGACTTTGAGGGGTTGAGTTTGATCCCAATCTGTTTTGCCTCTTTACTGATGCAGTCTAAGCATTTGGGTGCAAGGAGCGCCGCATCCCTTCCTTTTATGATGATGACAAAGTCGTCTGCGTAGTTTAGCAGCCTGCAGTGATGTGGAAGTTTCAACCTCATTATTCTTTCCATTAAACAGTTGAAGAGAAGAGGGCTGAGAATACCTCCTTGCGGTGTACCATTTTCATGTCTTTTGTACTCAGAGACTGTGCCATGAAGTTTTACTCTTGCTTCTCTGTTTATGAGACAGTTTTTGGTCCAGGAGAGCAGGTTGCCTCTGACCTCTTTGTCAATGAGGCAGCAGAGAATAGCTGGGGCGCTAGCCAGTTCAAAGGCTTTTTCGAGGTCCAGGAATATCAGCATTCCTGGTCTGTCATTCAAGTGGGCTAACAGAGTTGTAATACATTCCACTGTGCCAACCCCTCTTCTATAGGCATACATATCATGGTGCAGTTTAGGCATTTTCCACTCCAGTCTGTTGAGTGCCATTCTGTCAGCCGTCTTGGCTGCACAGCTTTGGAGAGAGATGGGCCTGGGATTAGCTGGATCTTTGGGTTTTGGGATCGGCACTATGTCTGCTCTATTCCAAGCAGAAGGTCTAGTTTGAGAAGTCCAGGCTAAATTAATTAACCTTAGGTATGCAGCGTCTCCCTCTGGGCCGAGGTTTCTAATCATTTTATAGGTTATTTTGTCGGCTCCAGGGGATGTATCCTTGGAGTTTTTCTTAGCCCGATTGAGCTCATCCAGTGTGAAGGGGGCATTAGTGTCAGAGACTTCTTCACATGCTGTAAGGATTCTGTGCCACCTTTCTTCCTCTAGTCCGATCTGTACTGCTAATACATCTGGTGGAAGTTGATTGCTGGCTGCTCTCTCTGCAAACCTGGTTGCCAGTACTTCGACTTCCTGTTGAGGATCCTTGGGGTGTGGAGCTTTAGGTGTTTTATTCCCTTTGGCCCGGTGAATTTGCTGCCACATCTCTCCGAGAGAGGTGTGTTCATTCAGGTGTGAACACCATTCCAGCCACTTTTGTTCTTTTATTTGTCTGGTCTCTCGATGTACATGTTCCTTGACCTCCCAAAGTAAGATCCTGTTGCGGTCACTTGGCTGCTTTTTGTATAGCTTTCTTGTTCTATTGAGTCTATGGTTGAGTTCTTTGACACGTTCGCAATAGTACCAATGATCTTTATGGTGTCCGGTGGACTGTTTTTTCAGTGGGATTGAGTGGTTGGCTGCACTTTGAATCGCTTTGACAAATTCTTGTTCTGCCTGATTAATGTCTTCGGGAAGATCATAGTTTCTTTGCCACTCTGAAATGAGGTTTTGAAATCGGTCCCAGTTTGCTAAAGCAAAGTTCCAGGCTTCAGATGGAGGCGGAGGTGGGGTGGGTAGGTCTAACTGAAGATCAATTTGGACCCCATAGTGGTCGCTTGTCAGTGTGGGCTCAACTGACCATGTTTCTGCATCTCTTAGGGAGGCTGAAACGAAGGTTAGGTCTAATCTGCCTCCTTGGATGTGGGTAGGTTCATTCTTGTTTAGGATTTGTATTTCTGGAAGCTGGTCCAGTAGATGTGTTATGTGTATGCCGGCTTCATTTGTTTTGTTCGAGCCCAGTGCCCAGTGTTCGAGTTCAAGTGAATTTATATCCATTCTATAATATGGCGACCAAAACTGAACTGCATAATCTAAATGAGGCCTAACTAGAGCAAGATATAGCTTGAGAACCACACAAGGTGTCTTGTTACTAACGCTGCGATTAATAAATCCAAGTGTCCGATTTGCCTTATTACGAACATTCATGCATAGACCTTTTGTTTTAAATTCTTACTAATCATAACTCCCAGATCCCTTTCACAATCCGACTTCGCAATCTCAACACCATCTAGTTCGTATCTTGTAACTCTATCATCATTACCTAGCCTCAGAACTTTACATTTATCAGCATTAAACTGCATTTGCCAATCATTTGACCATTTCAAAACCCTATCTAGATCAACTTGAAGTGATAGTGAGTCCTCCTATGAATTAATTTCCCTACCGATTTTCGTATCATCGGCAAATTTGCAAATGTTGCTACTCAAACCTTAATCTAAATAATTTATATATATTATAAACAACAGAGGTCCCAGGACAGAGCCTTGAGGCACTCCACTTACAACATTTTCCCACTCTGACTTCATTCCATTTATACTAACTCTCTGTTTCCTTTGGAATAGCCATGCATTATTGCAGATAAAACTGATTTGGCAACGATGAAACTCAAACTAGAGCTGGCCAAGATCGAACGCGAACAACAAAGGGAAGCAGCTGCCATACGAAAAGAAGAACAAGAACGTGAGATTGCAATACTCCGTGAACGTGAGCGAATACAGCTTGAAACAAAACAACGCCAGTTGGAGATGCAACGCGAACATGACAAACAACAAGCAGCTCTGGCTATGGAATGTCGTCAACGAGAATTCGAGCTGGAAACTACACACCTCGCTCAACGCCAGCAAGATACTGCCAGTCTTCCTGTCAGTTTCAATATATCACATGCAAGTAAGTTAATGCCACCATTCGTAGAGACAGAAGTTGATGTGTTTTTTACCACCTTTGAAACCCTTGCTAATCAACTTAGTTGGCCTGCCGACCAATGGGCAACCCTTCTCAGAGTACATCTCACAGGTAGAGCTGCAGTTACACTCAGTACTTTGGCGACTGAGAATGACTACCAGACTCTGAAACAAGCAGTGTTGGACGCCTACCTTCTCTCCACCGGAAGTTATCGAAGGAAATTCCGTGACCACCTGAAGGCAAGTACCACTACCTTTCTCGAATTTGCTAATACCAAAAGGAGATATTTTATGAAATGGCTGGAAGCCGCACATGTCTCTACTTTTGCAGAACTCGTCAACCTCATGCTAGTTGAAGAATTCTTGAGGCGTGTGCCGCCTCCTGTCCGCCTATATTTAGCAGATAAAGAAGAAACCGACTACCTAAAGTGTGCTAAGTCGGCTGACACTTACAGCCTCATCCACCGGCTGACACCAGAACCATCATCCAGTAAGAAGTCGTGCTACAGTTACGAGAAAGTGAGTACCGATCAAGCTGGCTCGCAATTGTACTGTAAGTATTGTAGACTCTATGGACATACCATAGATAAATGTGGTAAGTCTCAATACAAAGGAAATACCGAATCACCTAAACCCAAACAGACTCCTCCTAAGTCCGGTAAGCCTGTGATGAATGTTGGTGTTCATGGTAATGATCTTTCTCTTTTCAGTAAACACCTGTATACTGGAACTGTCTCTACCAACGGCTCAAATCCGGAGGGACGTTTCAAACTGGGTGTTGTGTTAGTTGTCTCTTCAGAGGTTGCATTGCCTTTCACTTTCCTTCTTATGATGTCGTCGACGAAACCATTGGAGAAGCCGTTGTTGACTAGGACCTGCCTTACCCTACAGAGTTCTTCGTCGACTTGCTTCCATTCTGAGCTGTGGCTGAGAGCACGGTCGACATAGGCGTTAACAACACTCCTCTTGTACCTGTCTGGGCAGTCGCTGTTGGCATTTAGGCACATTCCTATGTTCGTTTCCTTAGTGTAGACTGCAGTGTGGAAACCTCCGCTCTTTTCCATGACTGTTACATCTAGAAAGGGCAGCTTCCCATCCTTTTCCATCTCGTAAGTGAAACGCAGCACGGAACTCTGCTCAAATGCCTCCTTCAGCTCCTGCAGATGTCTGACATCAGGTACCTGTGTAAAATGTCGTCAACATACCTGCAGTATATGGCCGGTTTCAAGTTCATGTCGACTAAGACTTTTTGCTCGATGGTACCCATGTAGAAGTTTGCAAACAGGACACCTTGGGGAGAACCCATGGCGACCCCATCTACTTGCTTATACATGTGCCCATCCGGGCTCAAGAAAGGTGCCTCTTTAGTACAAGCTTGGAGTAGTTTCCTTAGAATATTTTCGGGTATGTCAAGAGGAGTACAGGCTGGATCACGATACACTCTGTCGGCTATCATCCCGATTGTCTCGTCCACAGGTACGTTGGTAAACAGTGATTCGACGTCCAACGAGGCTCTTATTCCTGTGGCCCGTGTGCCCCGCAGTAAGTCAACAAATTCCTTTGGAGACTTCAGGCTGAAGGGGCAAGGGACATAAGGAGTCAGCAGGCCGTTGAGTCGCTTCGCCAGTCTGTATGTGGGTGTGAATATCTGGCTAATGATTGGCCGAAGTGGGTTTCCAGGCTTGTGTGTCTTGACATTTCCATACGCATATCCAGGTTTATATTCCCCAATAATCTTTGGCAGGTGGAGTCCGGATTTCTTGGCGTTCACAGTTTCGATCAGTTTGTTGACCTTTGCTTTCAATTCGGCTGTAGTGTCCTTCGTTACCCTTTGGAATTTAGTTTGGTCAGTATGTATATGAGGTTCATTTTCGCCAGATATTCGTCTTTTTTAAGAATGACGTATATTGGCGACTTGTCACCTCTCCTGACAACTATCTCCTTGTTCTCACGAAGGCTTTTAGCTGCCGCTTTGAGCTCGGGGGACAGTATGGTGCTTCTGTAGTTGCCTCGATTCTTTCCTCCTTCCGCAATAAGTTCTGCTTGTAAAGTATCTTTGGTAGTGACCTTCTTTTGTGTCTCGAGGTCGAATATGTCGTCCAACAGAATTTCAAACTCCACTTTCCGGGCCATCTCACTCGGTCTGGACATAACGTGACAGTTTATACCCAGATTTAGGAGAGTGACTTGGTCCTCAGTGAGGTTAATTCCTGCCAGGTTCAGGAAGCTATCTCTTGGTCGTGGAATTGCCATAGGTCCTCCATATAACGTTGTTAGTTTCTTGATAATCCTTGTTTCCTTTATAATATAATCCTATATTCTACCCACCTCAAGACTCCGTTCCAATATAGATGCATCAAGAAATATGGACCAATAGGCTTTCTACAATCACTTCCATTCAATACCCATTGTTTCGTGTTCTGTCTTGTGTTTAGGAATTTAATACCCTATTAATACCACCTCACCCCATCCACCTCACTCAAATGTAGATATAAACAAATAACAAATCGAAGATGTGTAAGTTCTATTCAGTTGTGTATGTGTAAACTAAAGTCTTTGAAAATGTAATAAGTTTTATGAAACGCGCTCAAGTGTCGCGTCAGACTAGAAATAAAAATGAATTTTGGAGAATTGATTTTTGAATTACCACCAAAAGTGAAAAGAAACGTACGAAAGATCGAGAAAATTCGTTTTAGAATTATTAATTTTACTTTTTCGGTCATATTTAATATATATATATATATATATATATATATATATATATATATATATATATATATATATATATATATATATATATATATATATATATATACATATATATATATATATATATATATATATATATATATATATATATATATATATATATATATATATATATATATATATATATATATATATATATATATATAATGTCGTACCTAGTAGCCAGAACGCACTTCTCAGCCTACTATGCAATGCCCGATTTGCCTAATAAGCCAAGTTTTCATGAATTAATTGTTTTTCGACTACCTAACCTAACCTAACCTAACATTTTCGGCTACCTAACCTAACCTAACCTATAAAGATAGGTTAGGTTAGGTAGGGTTGGTTAGGTTCGGTCATATATCTACGTTAATTTTAACTCCAATAAAAAAAAATTGACCTCATACATAATGAAATGGGTAGCTTTATCATTTCATAAGAAAAAAAATAGAGAAAATATATTAATTCAGGAAAACTTGGTTTATTAGGCAAATCGGGCCTTGCATAGTAGGCTGAGAAGTGCGTTCTGGCTACTAGGTACGACATATATATATATATATATATATATATATATATATATATATATATATATATATATATATATTTTTTATAACCTAGAAGGGGTACCACCTCTGGTGCAAGTGTAAGGACCCATAGCCTCGGAGAAGAAAATAAAGAGTACTCAGAGAAGACCTTGTGGATCCTCACTGAACACTTTGATATTTTCTTCTCCTACCACCCCAATTCTTTTGTTAAGTGTGTATATTTTTCTAACTTTATTTGAAAATGTCATTACACAAAAAAAGTTACAATATTGATTACATGCAGGGTACAAGGCTGCTTGTCAGAAGTTGAAAAGCTCCTCCAGCTCCTCAGATGGCGGGCAGGAACCGTGGATGCAGTGAGCATTTCCTCTCTGGATTGCCACACTAAGGCGCTGAAAAAGAAAAACTGGCAGCTCTAGGGTCTCTAGTTGTTTCGATTAGCTTAGACCCCAACTCCTTCAAAAAGCTAGCAGCACTTTTACCCCAGGCACCAAGTGTCTCTGAGGCAATGGGAACAAAATTGTAGTGGTGCTCAAGGTCTCTGTATTTACGTGACTTGGCCGCTTCCCGGTGATTGGCAGCTCCTCCTGCTTGTGTAGCACTGAGGTCAACATAGGTATTGGCTAAAGTTGAAACGCAAGTGTAGTCCCACACCAACTGTCAACCATTCTTCCAAGGGTTCACCGTAATTCCGTCTGGGCGACCGACAGGCTCATCAGAGTTGCGGGACATTAGGTTACGGAGCTCTCTCTCTCTGCTGGACAACCGGCTGTGGTAAGGCTTCTCTTAATAATGTCATTAACCTCGCCGTGTCTTGCATGCCATCCTTCCTATATATATATATATATATATATATATATATATATATATATATATATATATATATATATATATATATATATATATATATATATATATATATATGTCGTACCTAGTAGCCAGAATGCACTTCTCAGCCAACTATGCAAGGCCCGATTTGCCTAATAAGCCAAGTTTTCCTGAAATATTATATTTTCTCTAATTTTTTTCTTATGAAATGATAAAGCAACCCATTTCATTATGTATGAGGTCAATTTTATTTTATTGGACTTAAAATTATCGTAAATATATGACCGAACCTAACCAACCCTACCTACCTTGAGGTTACCTTGAGGTGCTTCCGGGGCTTAGCGTCCCCGCGGCCCGGTCGTCGACCAGGCCTCCTGGTTGCCGGACTGATCAACCAGGCTGTTGGACGCGGGTGCTCGCAGCCTGACGTATGAGTCACAGCCTGGTTGATCAGGTATCCTTAGGGGGTCCACTACAGCCCACAGGGTCGGTAGGGGGTCCACTACCGCCCACAGGGTCGGTAGGGCGGTAACCTAACCTAACCTAACCTATCTTTATAGGTTAGGTTAGGTTAGGTAGCCGAAAAAGTTAGGTTAGGTTACGTTAGGTAGGTTAGGCAGTCGAAAAAACATTAATTCGTAAAAACTTGGCTTATTAGGCATATCTGGCCTTGGATAGTAGGCTGAGAAGTGCGTTCTGGCTACTAGGTACGACATATATATATATATATATATATATATATATATATATATATATATATATATATATATATATATATATATATTGTGACGGTAACGCGTTGGTGTTCGGCTGTTTAAGGCTAGGGGTATGGCCTCGTCACATAGTTATAAAAAAAAATAGAAAAACTGGAACTTCGTCTGTGGTAAGGTAAGGAGAAGACACACAAAACACAAGTAAACTTTAACAATGAAATTTTAATTATGTTAAATAAATCAAAACATGAATAAAATGCACAAACAAATTCTTATAATAAAATCAATCAATCAAAATAATAAGAATAATTAAATGACACAATGAAAAGTTACGTTAAGGCAAAATAACAAGAAGTGCAATACAAAGTAAATGGGAGGTGTTTGGAATATTGGCTTTAAGCCACCACTTCTCTCAGTACACGCTAGCGTCTAGCCGGGAGGAGTGGTGACCACGAGAGCACTGAACATTCTGAGGTCTGAAGTTGGGGCGACCCCAGACATCAAGTAGTATGGGGGGGCGAGTGCAGGTGCAGCCAGACCGGCGACCAATCAGCGGAGCCGGTAGCGATCAACATGTAGTTTGGTGGTTGGAGTCCGAACAGGTGGCTGGCTGCATACGTTTTGCTCACCCTGGCAAGCCTTGCTGGTGTTGTTGGACATGTCTTCCATAGTCGTTTTATATAATTCCGACGACGTAATTATGGAGGGAAGAGCAGGCTCAATCTCTTGAAGGAGATTATCGTCACAACTCTCCCCCGAAGCCTGCGGTTCTGGAAGAAGTACGTCGTTATGTGGTGGAGTAATGGATGGAGTCGCTTCTACTTCATACACTCTGGAGAGGGCATCGGCTATGGTGTTGTCAGACTCTTGGTATAGCGTGTCTCCAGGTTGAATTTCTGCAGTTAGCAAGCCCATAGTAGAAGACGTTGAGATGAGAAGGGGGCGTGCTGCAGGAGGTGTAGGGTGGTGTGGTCCGTGTTGATGGTGGACCGAGCACTTTTCAGGGGTGGAGTGAAGTGCTGAAGCTTCAGGATGAGGAAGAGTAGCTCCTTGCCAATTGTTCCGTCGTTCCTTGTAGCAGTAGTCGCTGACAGGTGTATTCTTCTCGCCTCGTTGCTGCATCACGACACCACCATCGTCGGTACCATTGGCGTCGACATGGAGGATGAAGGGCTTATCTGACGAGGTGAGAGTGGAATTAGAAGAGGGCATAGGAGCACGATTATTATCCTGAAAGCATTTGGGAAGATCATTAAGGATTTCGGAATTAGAAAGCGCCGACTCCTTGTCAGTGCTTTCGGGAGAAGAAGATGGGATGGTCTCACTGTGGACGTAGGGTTCTGTGAATGTGGAATAGTTAGTCAAGACAGTGGGAGGAGTACCATTATATTGCTTCAGGAGGTTGACGTGGCACAGCTGGGTCTTCCGCCGCCTATCTGGAGTCTCTATGACGTAAGTGTTGTTGCTTCTGCACTCTTTGACGCAGTAGGGTCCTGAAAATTTGTTTTGTAAAGGTGAACCTGGGATAGGGAAATAGGCAAGGACGAAGTCTCCCGGCTTGAATTTTCTTACTTTGCTGGTCTGGTCGTAATGAGTCTTCATTCTCACCTGGGCTTTCAATAGATTATCATGTGCAAAGCGGTGGACTCTCTCTAGAATGTGTTGAAGGTTTTGAAGAAACTGGGGCACATTCTGATGCTCACTGAAGGTGGCATCTCTGAGAGAGTCTTTGAAAGCCTTAAGGGGAGTACGGCACTTACGGCCGTAGAGCATCTCATAAGGAGATACTCCTAGGGACTCATTGGGGAGACTTCTGAAAATACACATTATTAGGTCAATCTGCTTATCCCAATCCTTTGAGGTTTCACTACAAAACTTTTTCAAGAGTGCTTTGATGGTCTGATGACTACGTTCAAGAGAACCCTGTGAAGCAGGATGATAGGGGCTGGACAATACCTGTTTGATGTTGAACTCCTCCAGTGTCCTTTTGAAGAGATCACTGGTGAAGTTGGTGCCACAGTCACTTTGAATCTCCCTGGCAAATCCGTATTGAGTGAAGATCTTCAATAGATGTTTGATAACCGTAGCAGCCGTGATGTTCTTCACTGGAACTGCTATGGGAAATCTGGTGGTAGGACACAGGATGGTTAGGATGTAGGCGTTACCTGAACTGGTCCGAGGTAAAGGACCAACACAGTCTATTATGAGTCTGTGGAAAGGTTCCGCAGGCACCTGTATGGGAATCAGTGGTGCTCTGGGAATGGAGACGTTCGGTTTGCCTGCCATCTGACATGTATGACACTGTTTTACGTACTGCTTGACGTTATTTACCATACCTGGCCAGTAGTAGTCTTGACGAATCCCATGGTAAGTCTTGTTGAAGCCGTAGTGGGAGAATGCTCCGTGGGCCAGGTGTAGAATAGTGGGCCGCAGGCTGGTGGGAATCACAAGTTGTTCGATGTTGGCCCAATCGTCCTCCTCCTTCAGTTTACTGGGTCTATATCTGCGGTAGAGCAAGTCGTTCTCTAGGAAGAACCCAGGAATACTGTCGGGTTGAGTCTCAGCCTGGAAAAACAATGGTGTTAAAGTAAGATCTTCCCTCTGCAACTTACGGAACTCCAACTTGGTCAGATGCGGGGGTAGTTTCTGAGGGTCTTGAGGGACAGCGGTAGCAGTAGAGTCAGCTGGCTGTGGACGTGCGGCTTGTGCACGGGTGGTCACGAGAACCGGAGGAGAAACTTCATCACTCTCTTGAACCTCTGCTGGAACATACTCAAGAATAGGGTTTATTGGCACAGAGTTACACACCTGGGGTTTGTCCATGACGATCAGGTTGGTCGGTTGCAGGTCTTCTGCCAAGTCGTTGCCTAGGAGAAGTTGCACTCCAGGCATGGGAAAAGGCTTTTCCCTGACGGCGACTTGGACTTCTCCGTTCACGTAGGGACAATCCAGGTGGACTCTGGCGAGAGGGTATGGAGTGGTAGCAGTGAGGTCAGTGATGAAGACTGTTTCCCCGGTGTAGACTATGTTGGGCACAGCCGACTTCAAGATGATCGATTGTAGAGCCGCTGTGTCCCTCAAGATCTTCAATTTGAAACGTCCCTCCGGATTTGAACCGTTGGCAGAGACAGTTCCAGTATACAGGTGGTTACTGAAAAGAGAAAGATCATTAACATCAACACCAACATTCATCACAGGCTTACCGGACTTAGGAGGAGTTGGTTTGGGTCGTTGTTGGTCAGTGGTTCCCTTGTATTGAGACTTACCACACTTGTCTATGGTATGTCCATAGAGTCTACAATACTTGCAGTACAGTTGTGAACCAGCTTGATCGGGGCTCACCTTCTCGTAACTGTACCACGACTTCTTACTGGAGGATGGTTCAGGTGTCAGCCGGTGGATGAGGCTGTAAGTGTCAGCCGACTTAGCACACTTCAGGTAGTCGGTTTCTTCTTTATCTGCTAAGTAGAGGCGGACAGGAGGCGGCACACGTCTCAAGAATTCTTCAACAAGCATCAGGTTGACGAGTTCTGTAAAAGTAGAGACATGTGCTGCTTCCAGCCATTTCATGAAATACCTCCGTTTCGTGTTAGCAAACTCGAGGAAGGTAGTGGTACTTGCCTTCAGGTGGTCACGGAATTTCCTTCTATAACTTTCTGTGGAAAGTAGGTAGGCGTCCAACACTGCTTGTTTCAGAGTGTAGTAGTCATTCTCAGACGCCAAAGTACTGAGTGTGACTGCAGCTCTACCTGTAAGATGGACTCTGAGAAGTGTGGCCCATTGGTCGACAGGCCAACTGAGTTGATTAGCAAGGGTTTCAAAGGTGGTGAAAAACACATCAACTTCTGCTTCTACAAAGGATGGCATTAACTTACTTGCATGTGATATATTAAAACTGACGGGAAGATTGGCAGTAGCTTGTTGGCGTTGAGTGAAGTGGGAAGTTTCCAAGGCGATTTCACGTTGACGACACTCTAGAGCCAGAGTTGCTTGTTGCTTGTCATGTTCGCGTTGTATTTCCAACTCGCGTTGTTTGGTTTCAAGCTGTACTCGTTCACGTTCACGGAGTAAGGCGACCTCACGTTCGTGTTCTTCTCTCCTCAAGGCAGCTTCGCGTTCTTGTTCGTCTCTCCTCAAGGCAGCTTCACGTTCTTGTTCGTCTCTCCTCAAAGCAGCTTCGCGTTCGTGTTCCTCCCTTCGTATGGCAGCCGCTCGTTCTTGTTGTTCGCGGGCTTCCCTTTGCTGCTCACGTTCAATCTTAGCCAGCTCTAGTTTAAGTTTCATCGTTGCCAAGTCAGTTTTATCTGCAATATAGTAAGTTTCATGAGTTTCAGAGTCTATCTTACCTTGCTCTAAATAGTAATCCAGCAACAGGTTGTGTAGGTCATTTTTGTTGGCTTGGTAGGGAACTTCTAGTTGATACTCATGTGCAAGAGTTTGTAATTCAGTCCTCTTGGCACGACTTAAAGTCCCTATTTCACCTGCTGGATTTGCACGGAAAGTTTGGAGACGAAACATGGTGAAATTAGCAAATAAAGGTACACGAATATTCAATAGTGAAATGTCAGAAACAGGACAACGTGGCAACTGGTACCTATCCTGTGTGATCTTTAACAATTAACGTTAAGTGAAAGATATTAAATGATTAAATTAAATCAAGGGCGCAGGAAATCTTGTACCCGGTACTCATGTAAGAGAATAAGGGCAAGAAAATCCTACTAACAAATGAAACAAAGTTTCGAAAACAAATGAAACAGTTAAATGCTTCAAAAGTAAAATTGGTAGTCCAAGGATGTAGGCATACCTTGCCAAGTCTCTATAGGACATAAAGCAAGTTTTTCCCACTGAATTTAATATGATACTTACAGAATTAGCGAACTTTTGTGCTCTGAAAAAATAAGCTAATTCCCTACCGTTGTATGTATCATCATCTCTGACTGACGTGTAGGGGTGCGAGGTGTCAACTGGTGACGAGAACTGCTGCTGAGGTCCCAATTCAGCAACTAAAGTTCGAGCTAGAGGAACTATGGCCCTCTTTGTCCTCCTACAGTCAGATTGCAGAAGATTGGGTACTCTTGACCCGGGGCAGACCACAGTACCAGGGTACCAATATGATGATCTGTCAGAATGAGAAATATTCAAGGGACATAGATGGTAAACACGAGTAATAACACGGAGGGAGAGATGACCAATTAAGAGTATGACTGAGGCCTACAGTCACCACGTAATCCAAAGTTGTCTCACCTTCACTATATGTTACTCTCGTAATGCACAATACACCGCACCTTATAAAAAATGAAATTGAATATGAAAAATAGTAAAGCTACGTTAACAAAGTTAAATACGCTTACCATAAATTACCACTTGGCACCAGTACCTGAGTGAAGCTCCTAGGACAGGCCCCCATATAACTTGTGACGGTAACGCGTTGGTGTTCGGCTGTTTAAGGCTAGGGGTATGGCCTCGTCACATAGTTATAAAAAAAAATAGAAAAACTGGAACTTCGTCTGTGGTAAGGTAAGGAGAAGACACACAAAACACAAGTAAACTTTAACAATGAAATTTTAATTACGTTAAATAAATCAAAACATGAATAAAATGCACAAACAAATTCTTATAATAAAATCAATCAATCAAAATAATAAGAATAATTAAATGACACAATGAAAAGTTACGTTAAGGCAAAATAACAAGAAGTGCAATACAAAGTAAATGGGAGGTGTTTGGAATATTGGCTTTAAGCCACCACTTCTCTCAGTACATGCTAGCGTCTAGCCGGGAGGAGTGGTGACCACGAGAGCACTGAACATTCTGAGGTCTGAAGTTGGGGCGACCCCAGACATCAAGTAGTATGGGGGGGCGAGTGCAGGTGCAGCCAGACCGGCGACCAATCAGCGGAGCCGGTAGCGATCAACATGTAGTTTGGTGGTTGGAGTCCGAACAGGTGGCTGGCTGCATACGTTTTGCTCACCCTGGCAAGCCTTGCTGGTGTTGTTGGACATGTCTTCCATAGTCGTTTTATATAATTCCGACGACGTAATTATGGAGGGAAGAGCAGGCTCAATCTCTTGAAGGAGATTATCGTCACAATATATATATATATATATATATAATATATATATATATATATATATATATATATATATATATATATATATATATAAATATATATATATATATATATATATATATATATATATGTATATAATATATATATATATATATATATATATATATATATATATATATATATATATATATATATGCGAACAAGCCTGAATGGTCCCCAGGACAATATGCAACTGAAAACTCACACCCCAGAAGTGACTCGAACCCATACTCCCAGGAGCCACGCAACTGGTATGTACAAGACGCCTTAATCCACTTGACCATCACGACCGGACAAAATGAGGTGATAGCCGAGGCTATTTGAACCACCCCACTGCCGGCACTCGGATAGTAATCTTGGGCATAGCATTTTACCAAATCACCTCATTCTTTGGGGTACACGTGAGGAACACAAATGCGAACAAGCCTGAATGGTCCCCAGGACAATATGCAACTGAAAACTCACACCCCAGAAGTGACTCGAACCCAAACTCCCAGGAGCCACGCAACTGGTATGTACAAGACGCCTTAATCCACTTGACCATCACGACCGGACAAATCCGCCTTAATCCACTTGACCGGGTCGTGATGGTCAAGTGGATTAAGGCGTCTTGTACATACCAGTTGCGTGGCTCCTGGGAGTTTGGGTTCGAGTCACTTCTGGGGTGTGAGTTTTCAGTTGCATATTGTCCTGGGGACCATTCAGGCTTGTTCGCATTTGTGTTCCTCACGTGTGCCCCAAAGAATGAGGTGATTTGGTAAAATGCTATGCCCAAGATTACTATCCGAGTGCCGGCGGTGGGGTGGTTCAAATAGCCTCGGCTATCACCTCATTTTGTCCGGTCGTGATGGTCAAGTGGATTAAGGCGTCTTGTACATACCAGTTGCGTGGCTCCTGGGAGTATGGGTTCGAGTCACTTCTGGGGTGTGAGTTTTCAGTTGCATATTGTCCTGGGGACCATTCAGGCTTGTTCGCATTTGTGTTCCTCACGTGTGCCCCAAAGAATGAGGTGATTTGGTAAAATGCTATGCCCAAGATTACTATCCGAGTGCCGGCGGTGGGGTGGTTCAAATAGCCTCGGCTATCACCTCATTTTGTCCGGTCGTGATGGTCAAGTGGATTAAGGCGTCTTGTACATACCAGTTGCGTGGCTCCTGGGAGTATGGGTTCGAGTCACTTCTGGGGTGTGAGTTTTCAGTTGCATATTGTCCTGGGGACCATTCAGGCTTGTTCGCATTTGTGTTCCTCACGTGTGCCCCAAAGAATGAGGTGATTTGGTAAAATGCTATCCGAGTGCCGGCGGTGGGGTGGTTCAAATAGCCTCGGCTATCACCTCATTTTGTCCGGTCGTGATGGTCAAGTGGATTAAGGCGTCTTGTACATACCAGTTGCGTGGCTCCTGGGAGTATGGGTTCGAGTCACTTCTGGGGTGTGAGTTTTCAGTTATATATATAAAAAGTTAGGTTAGGTTACGTTAGGTAGGTTAGGCAGTCGAAAAAACATTAATTCGTAAAAACTTGGCTTATTAGGCATATCTGGCCTTGGATAGTAGGCTGAGAAGTGCGTTCTGGCTACTAGGTACAACATATATATATATATGTCGTACCTAGTAGCCAGAACTCACTTCTCAGCCTACTATGCGAGGCCCGATTTGCCTAATAAGCCAAGTTTTACTGAATTAATATATTTTCTCTAATTTTTTTCTTATGAAATGATAAAGCTACCCATTTCATTATGTATGAGGTCAATTTTTTTTTATTGGAGTTAAAATTAACGTAGATATATGACCGAACCTAACCAACCCTACCTAACCTAACCTAACCTATCTTTATAGGTTAGGTTAGGTTAGGTAGCCGAAAACGTTAGGTTAGGTTAGGTTAGGTAGGTTAGGTTGTCAAAAAAACATTAATTCATGAAAACTAGGCTTATTAGGCAAATCAGGCCATGCATAGTAGGCTGAGAAGTGAGTTCTGGCTGCTAGGTACGACATATATATATATATATATATATATATATATATATATATATATATATATATATATATATATATATATATATATATATATATATATATATATATATATATATATATATATATATATATATATATATATATATATGTTGTACCTAGTAGCCAGAACGCACTTCTCAGCCTACTATACAAGGCCCGATTTATACTATACAGCCTACTATACAAGGCTATAAATATATATATATATATATATATATATATATATATATATATATATATATATATATATATATATATATATATATATATATATATATATATATATATGTCGGCTGAGAACGCACTTCTCAGCCTACTATGCAAGGCCCAATTTGCCTAATAAGCCAAGTTTTCATGAATTAATTGTTTTTCGACTACCTAACCTACCTAACCTAACCTAACCTAACTTTTTCGGCTACCTAACCTAATCTAACCTATAAAGATAGGTTAGGTTAGGTTAGGTAGGGTTGGTTAGGTTCGGTCATATATCTACGTTAATTTTAACTCCAATTAAAAAAAATTGACCTCATACATAATGAAATGGGTAGCTTTATCATTTCACAAGAAAAAAATTTGAGAAAATATATTAATTCAGGAAAATTTGGCTTATTAGGCAAATCGGGCCTTGCATAGTAGGCCCAGAAGTGCGTTCTGGCTACTAGGTACGACATATATATATATATATATATATATATATATATATATATATATATATATATATATGTCGTACCTAGTAGCCAGAACTCACTTCTCAGCCTACTATTCAAGGCCCGATTTGCCTAATAAGCCAAGTTTTCATGAATTAATTGTTTTTCAACTACCTAACCTACCTAACCTAACCTAACCTAACTTTTTCGGCTACCTAACCTAACCTAACCTATAAAGATAGGTTAGGTTAGGTTAGGTAGGGTTGGTTAGGTTCGGTCATATATCTACGTTAATTTTAACTCCAATGAAAAAAAATTGACCTCATACATAATGAAATGGGTAGCTTTATCATTTCATAAGAAAAAAATTTGAGAAAATATATTAATTCTTGAAAACTTGGCTTATTAGGCAAATCAGGCCTTGCATAGTAGGCTGAGAAGTGCGTTCTGGCTACTAGGTACGACATATATATATATATATATATATATATATATATATATATATATATATATATATATATACCTATACCTATATATATACCTATTTATATATATATATATATATATATATATATATATATATATATATATATATATATATGTCGTACCTAGTAGCCAGAACGCACTTCTCAGCCTACTATTCAAGGCCCGATTTGCCTAATAAGCCAAGTTTTCATGAATTAATGTTTTTTCGTCTACCTAACCTACCAAACCTAACCTAACCTAGCTTTTTTGGCTACCTAACCTAACCTTACCTATAAAGATAGGTTAGGTTAGGTTAGGTAGGGTTGGTTAGGTTCGGTCATATATCTACGTTAATTTTAACTCCAATAAAAAAAAATTGACCTCATACATAGAGAAAAGGGCAGCTTTATCATTTCATAAGAAAAAAATTATAGTAAATATATTAATTCAGGAAAACTTGGCTTATTAGGCAAATCGGGCCTTGAATAGTAGGCTGAGAAGTGAGTTCTGGCTACTAGGTACGACATATATATATATATATATATATATATATATATATATATATATATATATATATATATATATATATATATATATATATATATATATATATATATATATATATATATATATATATATATATATATATATATATATATATATATATATATATATTGTTATGTTGGACATTGTACATGTATACAACGCTTGACTGCTGTAGAGGGTTCTCCGTCGGCTTCGGGCTGTTTTTGATAAGGAGTTCGGAAGTATACATGTACACTTGCCCCCACGAAGGATGTAACCTTCAATGTAAGTACATAGGTATGACGTCGACCAAGCTGACGAGGCGTTTGACATGCCATCTTCAATCTGGTGCCCCTAGGAATCACATGAGACAAGCCCATGACATTACTCTAACAAGAGAAATGTTGAACAAGAATACTTGCATAATAGACAAAACCCAAGATTCAAGAAGATTACAAATTCTTGAGGCAATTCACATAAGAATAGAGCGACCTACCATGAACACCCAAATCACGGAACTATTTACTCTACCCACCATGAGAGTAAGGACAAGACAAGAACATATCGATGCCAACACAGAAGACAATGTCCAACATAACAGGCCAATTACACTGGATTAATCTTTGTGTTTAGATAGGAGATGCCTCGTATGGGCCAATAAGCCTTCTGCAGCCCCTATGTTTATCCCTTATGTATCCCCCCATGTTTTCACCTTCATTGTATTATCACCTGACCTAATGCGGGTATAAAATCAACTAGTATTGTAAGATCTGTTCACTTGAGAATGAACCATGGAGGTTCGAAACGTCATGCAAATTATACAAATAAGTGTAATACACTCTATAGTAAATCACTTCTTTTCTTCACCTTAAAAGTACGAAAATGAGTTTTGGAGAACTCCTATTTCAATTAAGCCCTGATGCTAAGAAAATAGTTAGAGGGATAGAAGCCCTAAACCAGAAAATAATAAATACAGAATATGCGGTCATATTCAATGAAACATGTTTGAAAGAAAACCTGCTGCGGTATACACCAATATAAACCCACATGACCCAGCAGTCCGCAATACAGAGTTTACCTATAGGTATAGGCAAGAGCTCATTCGGCATCAACTAAACAAGAAGAAGGAAGCCTTCCAAACCTTTATAGAGCAGGCGGAGCATCTGTTAAACAAATGGACCCAGTACGACATCCCTATCCAACTCAAGCAAACCATCAACAGTGAACTATTTAACCTGAAACAACAACATAAAACTCTTGTAGAAACAAAAACACTCCGTAAGTTAACATCCCTAAACGGTGGACAGCTAAAAATCCCTCGTCCTAAAGATGGCTACTTTAACCTGACTTCTTATGATCTTACCCAGGACCAACGAGACCTCTTAAATCTTGGTCTAAATTGTCAATTCTTATCTAAACCAAAGATGCATCAAAAACGCCTGGAAATTGAAATGCTTCTGGACGATATCCATAAGCTAGAAGACAACAAAAAAGTCATCACCACTGACACACTTCAAGCTGAACTACTTGCAGAAGCAGGGAAAAAACGAGGAACATATTCATCTACAATCTTAACCCCACGACTCAAAGAAGCAGCGAAACAACTAAAAAATCTGAAAGACGTAACAATAAGAAAAGCCGACAAAACAGCAGCATATGTATTGATTCCTACTCATGAATACATGAACAAAATTAGCGACATCCTAAGTGACGACTCCAAATTTCAACGAATCACGAGGAACCCCGTAGAAGACCTTAAGCGGAAAGTAAACAAAACAATTACAGCAATCAACGCAAAGAAAGGTAGTGTGCATTTCAATAAACTTCAAGGCGACTATGGCTTAGGATATGCCTACGGCAATGTTAAGACGCATAAACCAGGTAACCCACTACGCCCTATAATCAGCCAAATACCAACCCCCAATTTATCACCTGGCAAAGAAACTCAATGAACTCCTAACTCCATACACTCCAAGT
>NC_091201.1:8700245-8765245 GCF_040958095.1 Procambarus clarkii
AAAATCAGATATTATGTTCCTAACTCTGCTCTCCTATCACTATATTATGCACTAATCTACCCCTATCTTAATTATGGTATCTGTGCATGGGGGGTCTACCACTGCAAACCACCTTAAGCCCCTCATCACGCAGCAAAAATCTGCTATCAGAATAATAACTAACTCTGCTTTCAGACAACACTCAGCTCCCTTGTTTAAATCCCTAAACTTGCTAAATATTAACTCCCTCCACACATTCTCATGTGTCAACTACATTTACAAAACCCTGTTCTTAAATGCAAACCATGCTCTGAAACTCTCCCTGGACAGATGTAATAGGACCCATTATCACCACACCAGAAATAAATATCTCTCTGATATCCCCAGGGTCAAACTTAATCTGTGTAAACACTCTATGCAAATTAAGGGACCTAGTCTATGGAACTCACTCCCTAGTGAATTGAAAAGCTGTAAAACCTTTGCCTTATTTAAAAGCAAAACCAAAAAGAACCTAATTTCATCTTCTTAGTTTCCTACACTGAGCTTTAAATTTGCTCTGTACCTAGTGTTACCCAATCTCCTAATTTTTATGTAGTATCAAACAACCTTATCATTGTGTTCATTGCTGTCTTCTTTTATGTGCTAACCATATGCTATATTGTGACTACCAATTTTTGTCAACTACCATTCAAGCTGTCATTGCAATCAATCTTATATTGTTTCTGCTGTATTGTGCCTACCAATTTTTGTCAACTACAATTCAAGCTGTCAATGCAATCAATCTTAGCTACCTATGTGCTTTAATATACTGTACCTACAATTTTCTCTCATCTTCTTTTTTTCATTCCATGTAACTGTTATCATTTTTTTTGTCTATAAATTTTGCAAGTATTTACCTACTTAAAATTTTCTTAGATTAAGGACCTGCCCAAAACGCTGCACGTACTAGTGGCTTTACAAGACTGTAATTACCATATTATGTATCCTCACATTCCCATTGTACCTTTTTGTATATGCATAAATAAATAAATAAATTTACTAATTCATATTCAACATATTGACTTTAAGCATTAAGTCATATAGATGCTGTCTTGTGTGAGAGCGGGTTGGGGAGACGGGGAGGTTTGGGGGGGGGGGCATGGGGGGAGGAGAGGCTTGGAGGGATGGGGGAGAAGCAGGGAGAAGGGGGGGGGGCAGAAATGGGTAGAGGGCTTGAGGAGCGTGAGGGAAAGGGAAGGCTGAGGTGGGTGAGGAAGATGGGAGGGTTTACGGGAGTGGTGGAGAGGGGGTTATCTTGAGATGATTTCGGGGCTTTTTAGTGTCCCCGCGGCCCGGTCCTCGACCAGGCCTCCACCCCCAGGAAGCAGCCCGTGACAGCTGACTAACACCCGGGTACCTATTTTACTGCTAGGTAACAGGGGCATAGGGTGAAAGAAACTCTGCCCATTGTTTCTCGCCGGCGCCTGGGATCGAACCCAGGACCAGAGGATCACAAGCCCAGCGTGCTGTCCGCTCGGCCGACCGGCTCCTTAGGGGTGGGTAAACATTGGGCAGCAACGATTAGAGCCATGATTTACCGCATAAAGGTCCGGTTTCGTGACGAAACCACCTACACCGGGCCCCAATTACTAAGGAAAATCGTCGACATCACGAATGCAGCCCCGTTGGACATCCGTGACGATGCTGACGGCGCTGTACTTCTTTATTCAAGCGAGCAAGCTCTGGAGCAACTGTTTGCACCAGAACACCAGGACGCCCTACGAAACTCCAACCTGATCATCACTCCTAACCGTCGCTACTTGGCTGAACGAACCATCTTCGTCAGCCACACGAGTGTCTACATCGCCACTCAGGACCCTGGCACCATACTTGATAGTATCAACACCAGAAACCCGGCTCTGACTGCTGCTACAGTCAAGGTCATCAAGAACGACGACAACCCTAGGCCTACTCGCAAGGTCACCTTCACAACAGCTGCTGCAGCGACCCAAGCTGTGGAAAATGGATTTAGATGTCTAGATATTTCCATCACACCGGGCACTGTAAAGAAGGAACGTTACTACAACATTCGACAGTGCTTTAAGTGTTACAAGTACGATCATGATACCAAGAACTGCCAACAAGCAGAAGTTAAATGCAGCATTTGTACCCAGGATCATCACTTCAAAACCTGCCGGTCAACCACCAAACTGTGCCTCAATTGTGGAGGAGCTCACATCGCCGTCTCCATGTACTGCCAAGCACGACTAGATGAAATAAATAAAACAGTAACTACCAACCCAACAACCAATCAGCCGGCGAGCTTCAATATCCAAGCTACATCGTTTCCAGTGCTCCCCAACGATTCTGCTTCTGCTACACAGACGTCCACACCAGGCCAGACCCCCCCCCCCAATGGGGACCCAGGACACACGGGACTGCAGCTCAGCCAACCAACTTGACTGTCAACCAATCAGCGGCCTCGACCAACACCACTCTCATCCCATGCCTGATCAGTGTAGCTGAGAGAGAGGCGGGAACAGACAACGCAAAATACGTGAGAGCACTGAACAGGCTGCTCGCCCAGAACAACCTGCCCACAATGTTGATACCAGCAGACCTATTTCAACATCACAACGCTGCTTCAACCCAAACAGACGAGATTCCAACACCAACAGTAACTGCAGTCATACCGCTACCACCACCACCGGAGTCGAACCCAGCACAAGTCACCCAGGCAACAACATCCACCCAGACCACCTCCACAGCAGACCAGTCAACCTCATCACCTGCCCCCACCAGCCGGGGGCGACGGACGAAAAAGAAAGCAAAACGTCGGCAAGTGGAATTAGAAACAGATTCAGAATCAGAACCAGCACCAGAGTTAATAGAATCACCATTGCTTCCATCTGACTCGGCTGAGGCCGTCACATATGAGGCCCCAGACTTCGACCTAAACCCAAGCAAATCAAGCAAGAAAAAGCCCTACTATGGACTTTACCTCAATCACGGTGGCACTTTCAACGGCAATCGAAGCACAAGAATAGTCATTGCCTTAGAATGCAACAAGATCATCAACCAGCTCAAGATCTGCTTTCCTTACCCTGTGTTTGTCCACCACGAGACCGTGGAACTATATGTTGACCTCAGCGCTCTGGAGAGTGAATACATCGACCCTAAATTCGATTTCAAGACGGGACAAGTGACCTTCCTGGAAGAAGATGAAGACCCGACAGGAACACCAATACCACCGCTGTCATTTGGGAAGTACATGCGAATACCTCGTGGCCAAGACACCACCAAGCAACAGTGAACTTACCTCTCACCACCTCAATAAGGAAGACGCCTCCTCCAAGCCAGACAGACCACCTCAAGTGAACCAGGACGACATCACCCTGCCCCACCACTAGCCTCCTGCCGCCTAAGAAGAACTTAAGCTACAAGCTTTGACTGAAAAAAAACATCTCCAATCCACGGTGGACGGGCCACCGAACTTTCAAGCCTCCTCTCTTCACATCCAAATCCTCTTCCAAGAATTTTATCGCCCCATCCTTCTTCCTCCGACATCCTTTCCAAGCTCTTTGGACATCAAAGCGAAAAGGTGGAGAGGGGAAGGCTTAGGTGGGGTGGGGGAGAGCAGGGGGCTTACAAGGGTAGGTGAGAACGGAGGGCATGGGTATGGGAGAAATGGGAGAGCATATGGGAGAAGGGAGGGCTTGAGGGATGGGAGAGAAGGGAGGTCATTCTGGATCTTCTGGTCCTTCAGAAATACTGGATCGGTAACAGGGTTGTTGATTTGTGGAACCAATTACCACGAAACGTAGTGGAGGTGGGGTTCCTCGATTGTTTCAAGCGTGGGGTGGACATGTATATGAGATTGGGTGGGTATAAATAGGAGCTGCCTCGTATGGGCCAATAGGCCTTCTGCATTTACCTTTGTTCTTCTGTATCATCGGCAAATTTGCAAATGTTGCTACTCAAACCTGAATCTAAATCATTTATATATATTATAAACAACAGAGGTCCCAGGACAGAGCCTTGAGGCACTCCACTTACAACATTTTCCCACCCTGACTTAACACCATTTATACTAACTCTCTGTTTCCTTTGGAATAGCCATGCCCTAATCCAACTTAATATAGCACCCCCAATACCATGAGCCTCTATCTTTTTAATCAGTCTTTCATGTGGCATTGTATCAAAAGCTTTGTTAAAGTCAAGGTATACAATATCGCAAACCTTACCACTATCAACTGCCTCAACTATGCTGGAATAAAAAGATAGCAAATTTGTTAATCACGAACGGCCATTTGTTAAACCATGTTCTGACTCGTTTATTAATTTTTGTTTTTCAAGATGAAGATGAATGGTATTTGCAATTACCGATTCAAGTAACTTTCCCACAATAGACGTTAGGTTAATTGCCCGATAGTTTGATGCAAATGATCTATCACCTTTCTTAAAAATTGGTACCACATTAGCAACCTTCTACGACTCTGGCACTCTGCCTGACTCTAATGATTTATTAAATATGGTAGACAATGGATCGCAAAACTCCTTTTTCCATTCTTTAAGCACCCTGGCAAACATTTCATCCGGTCCTGGGGATTTGTTTGGTTTGAGTTTTACTATTTGTTTAACAATATCATCCCTGGTAACTGTTAGACTAGTCATCCTGTCCTCGTCCCCACCCAAATAGACTTGTTTGGGTGAAGGCATAGAGTTAAGTTCTTCTTTAGTAAATACAGAGACAAAATATTTATTAAAAATTCTACTCATCTCTTCGTCATTATCCGTTATCTGATCTGTCTCGGTTTTTAATGGACCTATCCTTACCCTAACCTTTGTTCGATATAACTGAAAAAAATTAGGATTTGCCTTTGCTTGGCCTGCTATAAAAACTTCATATTTTCTTTTTGTTCTTCTTATCTCTTTTTTAACATTTCTTTAACCAGTTGTGCGAATTCTTGTTCTAAACTTACTTCCTCATTCTTAATCCTTTTGTACCAAGCTCTCCTTCTACCTATAAGGTTTTTCAGATCCTTTAATTTCCACGTAACGTGGTGGAGGTGGGGTTAATCGATTGTTTCAAGCTTGGGTTGGACATGTATATGAGTGGGATTGGGTGGTTATAGATAGGAGCTGTCTCGTATGGGCCAATAGGCATTTAGCAGTTACCTTTGTTCTTATGTTCTTATGTACTACCTTTCTGTGCTTTGCTTAGAATATTTGTAAATAAGTTATATTTTGAATCCAAATCGAAATCCCTTTTACATCACCCATCGCTGAGTTCACGTCTTGCTCCAAAACCGGCCCACTCCCTATGCCCAAGACTTTCCAATCTATTTAACCTAAACAATTTCTTAGGATATTAAAATTAGCTTTACGAAAATCTGGCACTTTAACAGAATTTTCTTCTCCAGATCTATTCCATTCTATGCTAAATCTGATTTCTTTGTGATCACTGTTCCCTAGTACACTCCCAATTTCGATGTTATTATTCTGTGTTTCCCTGTTAGTTAACACTAAACCAAAATATTTTTTTCCCGCGTTGGTTCCTTAATGTGTTGCATAAGAAAGCAATCGTCAATTAATTCTAGAAAATCTTCTACTTCGTTATTCCCTGTTCTGTTAATCCAGTTTATTCCACTAAAATTAAAGTCACCCAAGACAAATACTTTTAGACCTAGATGCTCTAGATATTTCCTCACATAGATGTTTTGCTTAGATTCTGTCTAAATTTGGTGGCCTATATATAACTCCTATTATAAGATTATTTGCTTTTTCTTTTAATTCTATCTAAATAGTTTCTGGGTGCGGCTCACTTTTGATTCCTTCTTTGAGACTACATTTCATATTGTCCCTAACATACATGGCTACTCCCCCTCCTCGTCTAATATATCTAACTGTGTGAAATAGTTTAAATGTATTAGTCTGATATTCAGCTAATAGTTCTCTATTTTCTACATCCATCCACGTTTCGGTAAGTGGAATAATATCTATTTTTTCTGTAGACACAAGAGCATTTAATTCGTTTATTTTGTTTCTTAGACTTCTACTGTCAGTATAATATAACCTAAGTGTAATGTTATTTTGACCCCCTTCTCTTTCCCTGATCATTTTGCCAATTTCTTTCTCCCACAAACACATACTTCTATTTAAGAATAAATAAAAATTTAAATCAAATATAAAAATTTAAATTCTTAAAGATTAAGAATTTATTCATAGCAAATTACATTACACTACAAATTACAATTACACATATGTCCAACTCACGTTTAAAACAATTGAGGGACCGTACCTCCACCATGTTATGCGGTAATTGGTTCCACAAGTCAACAACCCTGTTACCAAACCAGTATTTACCCAGGTCTTTCCTGACTCTAAACTTATCCAATTGATGCCCATTGTTCCATGTTCTGTCGTGTGTTGATACTTTTAAAACACTAATAATATTCCCTTTATTATGTCTATTCATCTACTTGTAAACCGTTATCATATATCAACTAACTCTTCGCCTTTCCAATTAATGCATTTTAAGCTTTGTTAATCTTTCTTCATATGACAGGTTTCTAATTTGGGGGATTAACTTTGTCATACTACGCTAGGCACGTTCAAGTGAATTTATATCCATTGTAACTAGTGACTAAATGGACTTTATATAGTGACTAAAACTGAACTGCATCATCTAAATGGGGCCTAACGAGAACATAATATAGCTGAAAACAACACTAGGAGTCTTGTTACTAACGCTTCGATTATTCAATCCCAGTGTCCTTTTTGGCTTATTACGAACATTTATCCACTGATTTTTTTGGTTTTAAATTCTTACTAATCATAATTCCCAGATACGTTTTACAATCTGACTTCGTAGTCTCAACACCAACTAGCTCGTATTTTGTCACTCCTCTTATCATCATTATTTAGCCTCAAACCTTACACTTATCAGTCTATTGTCTCTCTCTTACAATCTTAGGACCATTTCAAAACCCTATTTAGATAGTCTTGAAGTGATAGTGATTCTTTTTCTGTGTTTATTTCTCTCCTGATTTTTGTATCATTGGGATATTTGCAAGTATTGTTGCTCAAACCTGAATCTAAATCAATTATATATATTATAATTAACATAGGTCCCAGGACAGAGCCTTGAGGCACCCTATTTACAACATTTTCCTATTCTGACTTAACCCCATTTATACTCTCTGTTTCCTTTGGAATACCAATGCCCTATTCCAACTTAATATAGCATCCCCAATACCACGGGCCTCTATCTTTTTAATCAGTCTTTCATGTGGCATTGTATCAAAAGCTTTGCTAAAGTTAAGTTGCACAACTTCACAATCCTTACCACTATCAACTGCCTCAACTATACTGGAATAAAATGATTGCAAATTTGTTAAGAATGTAACAATGATTTTTGCCTCGAATTTATCTCATAAGAATCCTTTAAGAATGCAGCGGTGACTTTTGCTACGAATTTTCCCCATAGGAATTCCTCAAGACATCAGGAAGGATTTTTTCCAAAAACCTAAATTACAGGTAAGCTGTCTATTTTCCTGGGCCCAAAATCTAAGTCAACAACACCGGTATTTTCTGATCAAATTTTAAATTCTGCTAGACTAATCTCTGACTCCCATTTTTCTGAGCTTGCTCCACTTCTAACCTCTTTATAGCTAGTTCTTGCTTTGCCTGTAGCCTCTTCTGAGCTTGTTCTGCCTTAAACTGCAACTTCTTTACTCCAATTCTGCATGCCATTGTGTCTGAGTCTCTACATTTATTTTTGCAACAACATGTGCACCACTGGTGGCCGCGGGACTGTTGTGGGGGAGATTTCCCCACATTTGCCCAATATTTCCTGTGTGAGAATTTGCTTATCTAGCCAGTCCATCATTACCTCTCTTAGCAGTCCTTCATCACCATTTCCATGTGCAATAATATTCCATAGTGCTTGCCAACAGCCACTAAGATCGAATTTTTGCCAGTTGATAAGACAGGGCAACAGCCACTAAGATAGACTTTTTTGCCGCTTTCAAATCCTCAATGCTAGGATTGTCAACAATTTGTTCTGCTACCAAATCCAATGTTTGCGTGCTAAGATACAGCAGACTCAAACACGAATTTGAAGCTTCAGCACCAGCTTCCTCTTTTAAGCTCAGAATTAGTTTCGAAAAACTGATGGGGACAGTGCTTAGTTCACTTGACTGCCCTGTCCACTGGCAAATTTTTGCACTTGAGACCACAATTTTTTAACGCTTTTCATAAAGATTAATATAATCTACAAACAATATACAATAGACTACATAAATTCATTTTCTACCAATATTAAAAATATTTTAAATTTCTACACAAATCAAATAAAAAGGCTACACAATTGTTTGAGCTAACTACACGCTAGAAAGTGAAGAGACAACGAAGTTTCGGTCTGTTCTGGACCACTGGACCATCACCAACTCGTTTGTGATAATGGTCACAATCGACTTGATAGTGGTCCAGGACAGACCGAAACATTATCATCTCTTCACTTTCTAGTGTGTGGGTTGGTCAAACATTTTTCACCCACATTATTGTGACTCCTCATCTGCATAGGCTTCACAATTTTTATGTCAGGTTTCACATAAAGGCTACCCCTTTTTATCAAGCTTTCGATCAGGCTTTCCAATATGTGAGGTCCTCCCAGACAGGCCCCCAATTCTGTCATGACTGGGGAGTGTGTGGTCGTGAATTTGTAAATGTTGTCGCGGGGGGGGAATAGAAGCTTTAACTTGAGCCAAGGGGAATTCAAGGAGTAAGGAAACAGCAAAGTACATAACATAAAGATTTATATGTATAAAGCACGACATAATACATGTCAAAATTTGTACTCTTTACAACTCAAGGTCAATCAACCTTGAGTTGATTGGGACCTGGTCAATCAACTCCCCCAATCAACCTGGTGGAGTTGATTGACCAATCAAAGTAACAACTTTTAATAGTGAAGGTTAATAAAACTCCCAAATGGGTTCTGGACATCCTATGGCTCTTAGTCCCAAAACTGGTCATCTGCCTGCAGCCACCACACCTGTCAACTGGTGACACACATATATAAACCGCTAGGAAACCTGGACTCAAATGTCAGGTTTGGCTCTAACATCTGATCTAGGATGATCTTTTTCCAGTGCGGCAATGTAAGCTTAAGTGGGACCATCTATTGTTTTTTTGGTTTTGAAGATGGTCCTTGGCATTGGTTTGGGGGCTGCTCTTGGGTTCTGGCTGGCTTCTAAATTGGTTTCTTCAGGCGTTTCTTCGGTTCTTCTTCGTTTATTTGCTTTTCCGTTTCCTACAATTTGCCACAGTGGCTCATTGTGAGTAGGATTATCCTGTGATTCACTATTCCATTCATGTTCAGCAATTTTCCTTGCTCTTGCTATGAGATCATTGTGTCCTGACGTTAATTATTTCAGAAGGTTAGTCAGAAGAGTCATTTCCTGGAGGGACATGGTTGCACTGCACTAAATGTGTTGCTCAGGAAGCGATGTGCGTGTCTTTCCTGGGAGAAATCCGTGAAGTTATGGCAGATATAACATATCCACAGCTAATCCAGATATAATTACAAACCTCAGGAATACAGAAGACCTAGCTGAATTGAAACCTGAGGAATAATCACCAAGATTATAGTGCAACATTTCCCGGTTGAAGTTAAAGCAAACAAACTCTTAGAATGCCCAAATGTCACAATGGCGGAAAGGTGTAAGCACAACAATGTAGAAACAAGACAGGTCCTTGTAACAATAAAAGGACCTCGCATCAACACTCTAAATGTTGGGATTTATGGACAATTCATTCTAAGGCTGTACAATCTAGAACCCATGCACTGTTACAGATGTTAGCGCTTCGGCCACCATAAAATTAAATTAAATTAAATAATTTTTTTTTATTCAGGAAAAGTACATACATAGTTGATTTACAAACACAATGTTGGATTTATAGATAGAGCTAGTACATACAATACTTAAAGCCACTAATGCGCATAGCATTTCGGGCAAAGTGATGTGATGTCATGGTGTGGACTTATGGATTTGTTCATTTGATACATCACTCTATTGTGATTTCTGTCTGTAAGGAAGGAAATGTTAACAAAGTTAAAAAAAAATATAAAAATGGCAGCAGAGGCCCAGAACGATGTGGAGTATGCAGCGAGGTCCACAACACCGACATATGCAAAAATCTGCATAAAGAAGGCAAACCAACAAAAGCAAAATATCCAATCTGCGAGGATACACATCACGCCTGGAACAAATGATGTCCTGAAAGGGTAAAAAGTATACAAACTTCTGGATCTACCTAGCAACCCAAAGCACAACTTCTAGACCACAATCGACAAGAACCTCAGTTTAAGACTAGTGTTATACTCCTCGGCAAGTTCGAATAAATGAAGATACAAATCAGCAAAAGACAAAAGCACCAATTCCTTTTAGTCTGAGCAAGAACAGGGCCTCCAATAACTGGAGAAAACAAAGCACTAATCCACAAGGCAACAACAACCGAATAGATCAGAGCAGCAGAAACAATTTTTCAAGACATTTTCAAGAGGAAACTAGATTTATTCCTCTAAGGAGTGCCGGACCAACCGGGCTGTCGTGGGTATGTGGGCCTGCGGGCCGCTCCAAGCAACAGCCTGGTGGACCAAACTCTCACAAGTCGAGCCTGGCCTCGGGCCGGGCTTGGGGAGTAGAAGAACTCCCAGAACCCCATCAACCAGGTATCAACCAGGTATCAATACACCTGCTATATCCTCCAAGACCTCCCAAGCACGAATGACGATCCCTACATCATCAAATGCCCCTGTAGTAGGATGTAGCAAAGACGCTAGGACCCAACCAAGAGTCTCCTCACCTACCAAGACAAATGAAAGGCAGCCAAAGGCGTATCAAGTGACTATGCAAATGGTTATTGCCTCCCTGACAGAGACCTTCAGCAAGACGCTTGACAAAACATTCCAAGCAGAATGTTTGAGAAATGTTTGAAGCAGAATTCCAGAAACAGACCAACCCACATTCAAGAAAGGAAATGAATAAACGCTCTTGTGATTTCTGTGTGTAAGGAAGGAAATGTTAACAAAGTTAAAAAAACAATCTACTGAACTTATTTCTTCCATAAGCCCTACCTGAAAAGGTTGACGAAGTAGAAGTCGAAGAAGGTGACGAAACTGAACTGTTTCAGCACCCAATGGCAGTCTTCACTCCAGCCAAGGAGACACAAGCCGTCGGGAAAAATCAGCACTACCATGGAAACTACCATGGACTCAATGGATTCAACTCTAACAGAATAATGGACAATCTCAAAATTATACACTGGAACATTCAAGGATTCAAAAACAAAGCACAAACACTCAGAGCAGTGCCTCTCAAGGACAACATTGATATTGTTTTACTTCAAGAAACAATCACCAGGACTGAAAGATATAGCAATATCCCAGAATTTCAAAGTTTCCACTGCCCAATGCACAAGGTAGCACCAGAGGCATTTCAATTCTAGTCAGAAATCATATCAATGCCACGGCAATCACAGACCTGCCTAACTGTGGCGAGAACGTCGAAATTATGGGTGTTACTCTCACTATGAGGAACTCAATGCTGTCCATCTTCAATGCCCCTGATGGCGTGCGTCTCAAATAGCCTCTGACAACCAAATCCAGCTCCTGGCCTGCACCTGTGGCTTAGCCTCTAGGCCTGGCGGAACTGCTTCTACCAACAGAAGGGGCGAAGGCGGGCCTCTGGCGCCTTGAAACCAGTTGCTACGGGCAGATGGGACTTGTTAGCCTGGAAAGGCAGCTCATCTAGGGGAAGAAAAACCCCGAATTCAAACCACTGCTGTCTTGCGGCTAAACCCACTCATGGAAAAGACTTCGAGAGTCAACCCTGAGGACAAATCCGGAGTCGGAGTCCCTAAGGCAGTTTACAGCTGTTTGTAGCTACATTCTGGCAACTCCTGCGACGACACTGATGCCAAGCATATCGGCGCCTGCTCTTCCCTTGGAACACATCGGTGGCATGGAGAGGGGTGAACCTGCTGCATGGGTGTCCGCCTGCTCCACTGGGTGTATGGGGCTTAGGCCCCCCAATCCAATAAGCGGATCGTCAACCATGCACCAGGCAAAAGAAAACAAACACAGCGCCACCCAGCTCTCAAACTGGGCACATGGAATGTAAGGACCAGGATACCGGGTCTCTCGGAAGATCTACTGGAAGTGAACGTCTCCCACAAGACAGCTGTGATCAACAATGAACTACGCAGGCTCCAGATGGACATAGTCGCCCTGCAGGAGACACGTCTGCCCGCGACCGGCAGCATTCGGGAGAAGGACTTTACCTTCTTCTGGCAGGGCAAATCACCAGAAGAGGTAAGGTAAGGGAGCATGGTGTTGGCTTTTCCATCAGTAACAGGTTGTTAGGGTCCATAGTACCGCCCACGGAAGGGTCTGCAAGGATCATCAAACTTCAGCTCCATACAGCAGCAGGAATGGTCTGCCTCATCAACGCCTATGTACCAACGCTGACCTCCTCTACCGAAGCAAAGGACGAGTTCAATGATGACGTTGGCCTAACTCTCAGAGACATACCTCAACACGAGCCAATCTTCCTACTGGGAGACTGGCTTTTTATGGCTGGCTGAAAAGGCTGCCTTTTCTTTTAATGCAAGAGTTGGTTCTGATCACAGCTCTTGGCCTTCCTGCCTGGGCCAGTTTGGATTTGGGAAGATGAATGAGAGTGGGCAGCGCATTCTGGAGTTCTGCTGCCGTCATGATTTCTGCATCACCTATTCCTTCTTTGACACCAAACTCCAGCCTAAGGTTTCCTGGAGACACCCCAGGTCTAAGCATTGGTACCAACTCGACCTGGTGTTTACGGGGCGTAGCACTCTGAGAAACGTCAAACTGACACGCAGCATCCAGAGCGCAGCTTGTGACACCGACCACTCTCTCGTCGTTTGCAGAGTAAAGTTCCAGCCCCGTAAAATCCACAGAGCAAAGAAGGAGGGAAGACCACGCATTAATGTAAACAAGACCCATGACCTTCCCAAGATGGAGGAATTCACTGCTGCGCTGGTAAATGCCCTTCCTGTACCACCCTGCGATAGCGCAAGTGAGAGGTGATCATATCTCAGAGGCACTATTTTCAACACTGCCATGTCCACCTTCGGTAAGAGGCAGAACAAGTCAGCAGATTGGTTCGAGGCCAGTGCAGAGGAAATGTTACCCCTCATAGAGAAAAAGAGACGAGCTCTTCATCCTACAAGAATCTGCCCTCAGAGAGGAACCTACAGGCCCTCCATACTGCCCGCAGTAGAGTTAAACAAACTGCAAGGTGCTATGCTATCTAACGATTATTGGCTTCGACTTTGTTCCAGCATCCAGACTGCGGTCAATGTCGGCAACATAAGAGGCATGTACGATGGGATCAAACAGGCCCTACACAAAACAGGACGGCTCCTCTGAAGTCAGCCACCGGAGAGATCATTATAGACCGTGATCAACAGATGAATCGCTGGAAGGAACATTACTCCGAACTCTACTCCAGAGAGAACTTGGTCAGCGTAGAAGCCTTGAATGCAATCGAGTGCCTGCCCATCATGGAAGAAATTGATCTTGAACCGACTGTGGAAGAAGTTGAGAAAGCAATAGATTCACTTTCCTCAGGGAAGTCCCCAGGAGACGATGGGATTCCGCCTGAAGTTCTCAAGTTCGCTCGTGGAACACTTAAAACTGAGCTTCATGAACTTATGTGCCAATGCTGGAGGGAGGGTTCGATGCCACAAGACATCAAAAATGCAAACATCATCACTCTCTACAAAAATAAAGGTGACAGTAGCGATGTCAGCAACTATCGCGGTATCTCCCTCCTCAGCGTTGTTGGCAAACTCTTGTTGACCCTGTTGGCCAGGGTCGTTTTGGTCAGGCTTCAGATTCTTGCTGAAAGAGTGTACACTGAGTCACAGTGTGGTTTCCGAGCAGAGAGGTCGACCACTGACATGGTGTTCTCCCTGAGACAGCTTCAAGAAAAGTGTAGGGAGCAGAGAAAAGCCTTGTACATTGCCTTCATTGACCTTACAAAGGCCTTCAACCTAGTGGGCAGGGACGGACTCTTCAAGATCCTTGGCCAAAATTGGCTGCCCACCCACCCTACTCAGCATGATACAATCGTTCCACAAGGACATGAACGGGACAGTCGTGTATGACGGCTCAACTACTGTTCAGTTGTAGTACTGTGCCAGTCTCAACAGTAACACCATCAACAGTGGTGTTAAACAGGGGTGCATTCTTGCTCCAACCCTGTTCGGCATCTTCTTTGCAATCCTTATCAAGCATGCCTTTGGAACAACCACAGAGGGCATCTATCTCCGTACAAGATCTGATGGAAAGCTCTATAATCTATCCAGACTCCGAGCAAAGACAAAAGTACAGATGAGAATCCTCAGGGAGTTCCTCTTCGCCGACGACGCAGCGATCACCCACACACACAGCAGAAGGCCTGCAGCAGCTACTCAACCGCTTTGCAGCAGCTTGTTCCGCATTCGGCCTGACAATCAGCCTGAAGAAGACACAGGTGATGGGACAAGACGTGAATGAACTACCCTGTATAAACATAGCCGACTATGTGCAGTTCGCGAGTTTGTATACCTGGGATCCACAATCTCAGACACCCTTTCTTGGACACTGAACTCAACAGGCGTATCGGGAAGGATACGCAACAACACTTGCCAGGCTCACAAAGCGCGTTTGGGAAAATGCCAAACTGACAGTGCACACCAAGGCACAAGTCTACATGGCATGTGTGGTGAGTACATGTCTCTACTGCTCGGAATTCTAGACCCTGCGCTCTCGCCAGGAGAGACGGTTGCACATGCGAAACCTGAGACGTAGCCTTGACATCACGTGGAAAGACCACGTCACCAGCAACACAGTATTCGAGAGAACAGAGTCCCTTCAATGTTCAATCTCCTGAAACAGAGACCCATGCGATGGCTGGGACATGTCACACACACACATGGAAAATGGCCGTATACCAAAGGACCTCTTGTATGGAGAACTGGCATCAGGAAGGAAGGAGACCCACCGGAAGACCTCAGCTGCGTTTCAAAGATGCCTGCAAACGCGACCTCAAGCAGATGAACATCGACATCAACACTTGGGAGGCAGCAGCTGTGGACAGATCTGCCACTAATGCAAAGGTCAGAAGGGACTCCAGCAATTCGAGGATGACCTGAAGAGGCAGGCGGAGGATAATAGATTTCAGAGGAGGTCTCGACCACGCACCCGCTTCAGCATTTTATCTGCGCTCGCTGCAGTCGAGACTGACATTCTCGGGTTGGCCTTCTCAGCCACAGCAGACGCAGCATCCAACTAGACTACAACAACTAGAAACCCAGGGCTCCATAACCGGATTGACGGATGCCTACTACTACTACATTTCCAATCAAATCCTGTATTGACTTCATTTACCATATTCCCCAATCATTTTTTGATTGAGTCCATTTTTCATTCACATAGTTTTCCTATTCCAATACACATTATTCCTAAACAATCTCCAGCTCAGTAGGGATTACTTAGCAGTGATACTAGTCACTCACGGCCTCGCTGTTATCAGCTGCAGATTTATTTCAAGAAAACATTCTCCAATGTGTCCACCAACAATTTATAATAGGAAAGAACCTCCACAGGAAGTAAGGTTCTTAACAGTGGGCTCAAAAGATGTCGTTGACATCGTTCCATCACACCTCACCTTCTAAAAGAATTGGTGTCGGGTGCGCTCAGCGTCATTTCATTCAAACAAATACAGGATAAAAATAAACAAATTGATGTGTATTTCTCTAAAGAAATAAAGTGTATTATTTCTGACTAAATTGTTTCTCAGATCACAGCAAACATTTCACAGATCACAATGGTAGTCAGTCATAGTTGGAAACATGAAGTTAAAGGAACAAATCAAATTTGGAATAGTTATGCAACATCTCGTATGAGACACGTTGCATTTCTTTATAAAAAAAATATTTTTTTTATCCAAAATTACAGCGTTCACATGCTATAAAACATGATGAATGTAGGTACAGAAAACTACATCTTTTTACTGAAGACTGCCCTGGTAAAAATACCATAGTTACGTGAACAATTTTTTTAATTACAGTACTTATTGTAATGATTAAATACAGTTCCTTATTCTTTAACTGTACAAATTATATATACAAACATATAATTTGAAGGTAGTGAGATAACTTTGTCATCAATACCAAAGACATATATGGCATTCATCATCATAGGGTAGTGTTTGGTCTCCACCAGTGCTCATGTTAGCGCGTGAATGGATGATGATGAACTTAACCATGGAAAAGGCGAGGTGTTTGGTTATTATATCGTGGAGTATTGCGAGATGTGTGGTCATCATATTGAGGAGTATGGCGAGGTGTGTGGTCATCATATTGATTAGTATTGCGAGGTGTTGACTGGTTTCCAGCATTGCATTGTGGCGTCATCCTTCGTCTATTATGTCCATTAGTCGCACCGTTAACTTCCACCAAAGCATCTGCTGCCATTTTCAATCCTTTTTTTATTTTTTGCTTGGCTGCTAACTGGGGATCCACAGCGAGATGGCTGAGGTAAGTGTCCAGTTACTTTGGTCATCATATGCTGAGAATATGCTGCCTCATATTGATGTGAGGGAGTTGGGTTTGATGGCACAAGTGTCTGTGATCCATTATAGGGAGGTATGGTGGATGGCCCTGGGGTGGCATACGGTGTCATGAATGGTGTCTGATCTGAAGGTGTGTAAGGAGTATTAGCGTATTTTGAGAAACCATGAGAGAATCCTCCAGAAGTGTTGACACTACAAGGTGTATTAGTGGCTGCCTGGGAGAGGTTATGCAGCATTTGTGGATTTAGGTTCTGAGCCACTTTCTGAATTGTGAAGGCATCAACACCCATAAGATATGGTGTTGAGTTGCCCATGTATGACGTGCCTGTGGACATCAATCTTGGTGTTGCACCTGATAATGTTCTATGGAAATTCTGCTTAAACCAATTAAGTAGTCCGGCAAGATTTAGGAATTGCATTTTCTGCCTAAACTTGAAACCTTCAGGATTGACAGTTACAAATTCATGGACCACTTTCGCTCTTGGTAAATATGACATGAGAAACTTTCCTGGCAAATCCTTCCTAGGCGAAAAGATATAGGGGATCGACTTCGGATTTTTCCTTTTCTCCTCTTTCAGTAACTCTGCTGCTTTCTCCTTATTGCCCATGATAGACTCCTTGTAATATTTGTGTTCAAGTATTTGTCTTACGTTACTGGCCATAGGTAAAATGTGTCTGGTAATAATTTCATCCAAATCATCAAATTCTTCATTTCCAATCCATAGTTTCTGACCAAGAGAAAAGTCATATTGCTTAGCTTGTTCCAGCACATCGATATGCTGACAGATTCCTGTTGTAACTTTCCAGGTAGCAGTGAGATGATTAATGCCTTTACTTGATGGTCGTATGATCACCTCTCCTTGCTCCAATTGCTGCATAACCTTTTCAGCTTCATTATAGTCAATGTTTCTGAAGGAGGGATGAACAATCACTCGCTTTTGATACCGACTTGCTTTTTGGTCCATCTTTTTCCTGTCCAAATTTAAATCTTTTTCTTCAGCCTCATGGTCATAATAAGTGTCTTTTGGAGCCTTCCACTTGTTATTTCGGTCCTGCAGGTCTGATGATCGTGACGTGAGATCAACTGAAAATTTATCAGGATAAATTTTCATGATACGACAAAGAACTAAACAATCTCGTCTCACTCTTTCTGCTGGATTTATCACCGTTTTATCCGACAAGTTTTTTATACTGATGAAACCTGATATTCCGTTATCTAATCGAACTTTAATTCCTATGACTGGACCTGGGCAATCACCGACATCAAAGTGATTCCACACTTCACTTAGTTCAGGAAAATAATTTTTTAGACAGATGGGACACTGCCAAAGACCTGTACCTTCAGTTCTGACAGGATAGGCATTATCCACTTGATCTCGACGGAGTTTGCGATGAATAAAATTTGTGACGGTAGCCTGAACAAGCTTACCCACATAAAAAGTCTCCGGCGACTCCTTAGTCAAGATACTGAAAACTTCTTCTGGCGTCGGAGACCTGTAGGTTGACCTAAAATCTCTGTATCTATGTTTCAGCTCACGTTTAATGTCATACAAAGTTGTGTTCTTCTTGCCAAAGCCCTGGTTCTGTAGTTCATTAGCAAAAGCTTTAAGATCACGCTCACTAAGTTTCTCTGGAGTTTCTAAGATTTCCTTCAAGGCTTCTGCAGGTTCTCCATTTTCATCTTCATAATCTAGTGCATCAAAAACCATTTTTCGAGCCCAGTCATAAGCTTCTGGATGAATTCTGGTAGAATCTAGAACGTCTATATAATTATCACTGTCACCCAAAGCATTGGTGTCTATTTTAATAAATCCTGCACAGTTAATGAATATCTTTGGACCCATGTGGAAGTTCACAACTAACAGGTTCCTGTTTTCTAGACGATGATTATTCTGCTTCATATTCCTAATAAGAAGGTTGGCCTTTCGTGGTCCTAAACCACAAACAAACTGGACCAAGTTCTGTGTATATGGATGTGCTACGGCACGATTTAGGTCGACCCCAACTTCATTAGTGCAGTTGACGAATTCAGTGTACAGAGCATCGAGTAGTTCCTTAGAGTTTAATTGGTCCTGTAGACTGTGGAACTTAATGTTAAGTAATTCTTCATCAGCATTACATAGCTGCGAGAATTCAATCAATGGATCCTGAACACGTCGACCAACTGATATAGCCTGCCGTAATAGTGGAGGGTAATCAAGGAAATCTGCTTCTCCTTTCTTGGACATTGCATATATGTGAGCTAGGTCATTGTCAATGATTTCTGTATTTATTTTAGGAAACCTTTCTTGTTTTTCTAGATCTTTGAGAATTTGAATCAGGTCTTCCTTAACCATGAGAGCTTCTCGAGACTGTCCACATATGGAAATAACATGTGGTTTACAGCGAATAATAAAATCCTGCATGTGCCTAATATCACTTTTTTTAGCCAAAGCGTCTCTTTCATTGTAAGCATTGCGCCGTTTGAGTAAATGTGGGAGACGAATATATTCACAACAATCACCGTCAATGTCAATGCAACAACCAAATGCTGCCTGGGAAAGGTCTGGAACAAATGTAATAGAAAATACTCTGAAGCCTTTTTCAGTATCCCAGTCTTCGTCTTCACCAGAAAAGTCTCCGGGGTTAAAGGGTGCAATTTTTATCCAGTTATTGAGTTTACTGCAACACTTTCCATCACGTGATCATTCGATTCCTGGAGCAAACGTTGAGACAATTCCCTTTTAAGATCTTTAATAATCCGTTTGTAGGCAAATTCAATTGCCCGGCCTCTCAGATCATTCCAGTCTTGGACAACCTGGGAAAACTCATCTCGGCAGTACAACTGCTTCATTTCATCCAGGTAAGTCTTAGTTGTACTTCCTTCAATGGTATCGGAAAAGCTAACGGTCAACAGTTTGTCTTCAACACCACATTTGAGACGAAGGAACTGGTCACCCTGTAGATCTATGACTGGTTTGTCCTTTAAATATTTAAGTTCATAAAGTGAATGATGTTCATCAATGATGTTCACAGCCTGAGGAGTGGGCCTGCTACTGATTCTGGCACGTTTAAAGTATACTTCTCTAACTGTGCGTCTTATTAAGGGTTCACAAGCCAGCTGCCAACCAACCATCCTAACAGCTACTTCAAGGACTCGCTCTGGGGTGCTGCATATTCTGAAAATACAAAGTTTTCATCATATTTCATGAGGAATACTTAATAAAAAATACTTTTAGTGTAATGAAGTAATAACTATTATAATATCTACAAAATATTTATTTTACCATATTGCTGAGATTTAAGGACATTTTCAGGAGTTCTGTCCTCTTTTTATTACCCACATTCTTTAATTCAAATATATGGAAAACGTTGAACAAAAGGGGCAAAATTTAGGCAAAACCCCTTCATCTCTAGCCATTTGCACATTCATAGCGCAAAGGAATGCTAAAATTCTATCCATTTGTCTTAACTATATCCTTGATTTATTTTACACTTTCAGTAGGATGATGCGGTTAAATTAGTGAATTGAGAGTCCTTTTTTAGTGATGGATTAAATCAGGAGTGAGTTTTTAGTCGTGTTTTGCAACGTTATTAGTGCCAGAATTGAGAGGGTTCAGATTTTTATATCACGTTTTTATATCACGTGTTTATTTTTCGTGATTAGCTGTACGTGATTTCGTGATTAGAACCAGTAGCTGTATATTTACAGATAAATCATTCAACTATCTCATTACTTACTTGGAAATGAGCTGCTTAGCTTCCCTCGTGGGGTCCTCTGGCCACTGTTGAACATCAAACCTCTGATACTTATCACGTAGGTTCTCACCAAACTGCTCAGCAGTCAGGCCAAATTTATTTGTAAGTGACTCTGAAAGTTTGAGTTTGGAATCAATAACAAAAAATAATTTAAATTTTAAACAAGTTAATGGTTAAAAATGTGTTATGAATATTGCATTTCACTGGTTACTTTGTTATGTAATATTGTTTATGCTAACAACTAGATAAACAATGATACAAACCAAATCTAAATTCAAATCACGGAATTTATGCTCTTCGTGGTTCGTTAAAGTGCACAAAAATGAAGATATATGAGTGTGCATATAGTGTCGTATCAGTAAAAGAAGAATGATTATTTGATCATACAGTTAAGAATATAAATTTTCATAAGAATATGATATTTAACTAATTAGTGACACTAATCTATCTATACGCGTTCTATGACAAATAATAATATTGAGCCCAATGCAACACCGCACGTGGAAAAAAAATGGTAAGAACTTCGACAAAAATTATATTGTATGCGTGCTATAAGAATTACGTTCAAAATATGCGTGGCAAGCCTGATGACCATTATCAATTCGATTGTCGCAATCATTAATGTGTCTATAATAATAATAATCGATAATTAATATAGTCGATAATGGTGGTCGAAACGTCGTCGTCTCCTCATCTTCTGGTGTGTGGTTTAATCTTCATAATATTCATGTCTAGCATGCATTTATCAAATTTTCGTGTTAATTTTCGTTATTTACACACATTTATTAAATTGAATATTTATCTTCAATATTACTGCAAGAAACCAAAAATTTAAATTTAATCAGACACTGAAATAATTAAGTAAAATTATCTTGGCGACAATTCCAGCCTCGAACGAGGCATAAGAACACCGCTGACAACACCTGTTTACTGCTGCACTTCCTCACTCAATCCCGGCCATAGTATGTCATATACATATATATTTATTAGAAAGATTGTAATAAAAGTTTTTTATTCATATTTTAACATTAGAAAGAAAAAAATAATACTTCTAACAATGCCTCAAAGCAATATCAATGTCCCAATCTCAATCATCTCTTTTATGTTACCTCTTACTCATAATTTTTCTATATCTTTTCTATATCTCTATATCTTTTCTAGATATAAGATCTCTTTTATATCTCTCTTCATAAGAGAGGTTTCCTAATACCTGGCATCAATCATCCTTCTCTGTATGGATTCAAGAGAAAATATTTCAGTTCTATAATATGGAGGCCAAACTTGAACTAAGTAACCTAATGGGGGCATTGAAGCAATCATGCAAAAAGATACTCACCAATACCAGCCTTCCGCAGAAGTTCATACTCGTGTTTTCGAACAATTCTTCTCAAAGACTCAGAGTCTTCCTCAGATTCGTGATTTTCTTCCTCCATTTGTTCTTCTATTTCTATCTCCAACTCTTTTTCTACATCCTCATTAGCTCTCAATGAACCTTTCTTGTTTTTATTATTACCACTCTTCTCATATTCATCTGCATCCTCTGTATCCTCATATTCATCTACTTTCCTCTGTATCTTCCCATCCTCAATACCAGCACCATTTTGGTCCCGTTCACCATGATCATGCTCCTTAAAACCCCTAGTGACTCTTGGTGTGGTTCTCTGCTTCCTGTGCTTGGTATTCATGTGGTCACGCATTGATAGCTGATCTTTGCCATAGTGAAGCAGGAAAAATTTGTAATAATCATTGAACTGTTCTGAAGTTTCAATCTCCTCAATTCTGGAAAATAAAACAAAATGTTTAATATCATTGCTTGATTTAAGGCAAGCAATAATATTTTAAAAAAATTAAATGCCATTTAACACCAGAATATTAGAAGTTATTTTGTTCCAGCGCCTATATTATTTATATATCCTCCTGGACCTAGATTCAGGAAGCTCTGTGTATTTCTTCGTAAGTGGGTTTGCTACGAAGGTTCCTAAGTGCGCCCTAAGAAGATGCTTAGGTGCTATTCAATAAGGTATACTTAGGAAGAAAAATTGTTGGTTCACCTGCGTGCCGATAGAGGTCACTACTGTGTTTCGTTTGGCCAATCAGAGAGCAGCAACATTCTTCATATTGAAGATTTAGCGCTGGCTTATCGCAGCTCTACTGCCTCCTATTTACGTCGAATTTTCTTATAAAATTAGTATATTTCGAAGTAAAACAATGTTTTTTCAACTTCTACAGCCAGCACCGACATTGTAGTAAACAAATATGTTACATTTGTTGTTTACCTACGTAATTCTAAGAGATACTGTGTAGCTGTCCTTGTTGCTCGGAAGATGCGCTGACAATTATTGTATATATTTACTGAATTTACCCAAGGGCCACTAACTATCTAGTGACCTCGAAGAGAACAGAAAGCCGGCGGCTTGTTGAAGGGCCCGCCAATTGTCTTAATTATATTTTTTAGCTGGAATTTGGCATTTACGGCTTCAGCGGGTAGGCGGTTCCATGGGTTTATAGCCCTCTTGGTGGAAAAAACATCCGTTTTCAGTCCTACTTGAGAGAACATACTCTCCAACACTATATCTGTGATTGTCCTGTTATCAGTGACTTCATACCAAATGGTATGAGGTATTTTGAGCTCTGTAATTACTTCATACACTCAGGAATATTGGAAGATATTCTTGTGCTGCACCCAGATTTTGCCAGTGGAGGCTAATAGATCAGCATTAAGTATTTTGTTCTCTCCTAATTCCATGTATGACTGGCCATCCTGTGAGGTGAGCTTGTAGCTGGTTTTTGATCTACACTGTGTGGTCCTTTAGACAGAATAGGGAAGCAGCACATTACTGTGTATACCTAAACATGTTTAAAAATACATTGTTTGAGAGGAGTTTTGTAGAAACTGGTAAGAGTAATTATAATATAATGTTTCCATGATTCAGTGCTTACCTCTTGTGAAAATTGCTTAAAGTTGTTTAGTCAGAGTTGATTTGTTTTTTGTATTGAGGCTGGTATTTTCTAAATTGATTCCATGTACAGTATGTCTAACCATCCTGTGAGATGGGAGTATTAGATAAACTTATAGCTAGTTTTTTATCTACACTGTGTAATATTCCATATAGAATAGGGTAGCAGCACATTGCTGTGTATACCTAATCTTCTTAATAAAAAAAATCAGTAATAAAGATTTTAAATTATAGTTTGTATTATTACAAATACAGTACTGTATTATCCTTATTAAATCATGTTGACCATGGATCATTAAGATCTCATGTTGATATGTAATACAAGTCATATTTCTTTTGAACTGCTAATCCATGCTAATCATTCATTAAATTGTGTATTATGTCTCAATTTTTCACTTCCTTGGATATACTGTACAGTACAAAAAGATAGGATAAAAATAAACCAGTAATATTTCTTTCATTATATTTTTCATTTAAATAACTGCATCAATATTTTTACAGCTGACAGGATTTGTTTTACCATACAGGTGCATTATTTGTTAAAAAAAATTTGGTTTATTGTTACACACAATGGTGCTACATAGCCTTCCCAGCTTGGTGCCTTCTTTTAATACTTACTGATTAAAAAATAAATAATAAATACATTTTATTCAGGAAAAGTATTCAGTTGATTTAAAAACATAATGTTGGATTTATAGACAGAGCTAGTACATACAATACCTAAAGCCACTAATACTCATAGCATTTCGGGCAAGGTGTGGGGGAAAAAACACAGACTAAAACTTAGTAATCGGAATTAGGTATAAATTGTGTTGAAAGAAGGAATAAAAAATACAAAAAGGGGGGTTAACATAGCATAACTCAGCAATTGCACATGTTGGTGAACAGCGTTGTTTAAAAAATAGCAAGACATGGGTTGACATTTAGGAGGTAAGTTAGGTTACATGGAGTTAATTAGGCAGTACTTGGTTTAACTCTTAAACTGGTTGAGAGAGGTACAGCCTTTGACATGATTCGGGAGGTCATTCCACATTCTGGGTCCCTTGATTTGTAGAGCACTTCTAGTTTGGTTACACACAGCCAAATTGAGTAACAGGAAGAGGTCTTGGACACAAATTTGTTCCATGCTAAATGTAGAGGAATCAGCTGAGTATTCCTCAAATAAAATAAGTTGCCTCAGCTTATAAGGTAAATAAAATAAGCATTTCTCAAATAAGTAGCTGCCTCACCTCACTGCCTTACTGCTACATAGCCTTCCCAGCATGGTGCCTTCTTTTGATAATTACTTGTTCCACACCCAAATTGTATAACAGGAAGAGGTTTTGGACCCCTACTTCCCTCTCTTTTTTTTAATAATCTACAGTATATAGTCATAATTATAGCTTTAAGTATTCAATGAATAAAGTTTGTGACATTTTTACCCTTCTCCTTACCTAACATCATTTGTGCAGCATATTTTTATTTTATGTCTCACCCAGATTTAATTTCAAAATAAAACCAAACTAAATAAATTAGAAATGGGTATGTATAGCTAAGGTACACCCTTACTACTAGGTGAACAGGGGCATTTGGTGATAGTAAATGATCCCATCAGGCAGGGCTCATCACCTTCTCTCATATTTCATGTTCACCAGTGTTTATTTACTTAATAACTACTGGTATAATATCTTGCTATTATAAAAGTAATTCTACTATCATCAAACACATATTTACTTCAAGTTTCAAGCAGAGAATGCATATATAACTAACACGAAGGATTCCTCTTCACTAGATTCACCAGCTATAATATTTTGGTCATGTTCCAATATCATAAATCGATCCCAGTGTTATGTAGTAGAGAAAAAATGACTTATATCCAGTTTACGTAAAGCTACGAGTGGTCGAAACCACACTTAAATCCCGGAATGAACTTACGAAGGTTTTTCCACTTAGGGTACCTACTTGAATACGGACCTAGCCGCCACGAAGGCGCTAAGAAGGAATTCGCTCTTAGCTAAGAGGAAAAACCTTCGTAAGTACCTTCCTGAATCCGGCCCCTGAAAACTACATGCCTGGGGACCATTCAGGCTTGTTCGTACTTATATATGTTCGCACAAACATCCACGCGATAGTGCTATATAGTAACTGCTAGGATCATGTTAGGCTACAGTTAGTTGGCGCAAGTGACGAGTCCGAATATTGTGTAACTCTGAATAGAAACTGGGGTCATACTCCACCAGTACATGAATCCCCAGACTCATGTCATCCCCAGACTTGAATAAATGTTTTACATAATGGCATAACGGCAAGTGTTTTACATAATGTAATATGTCATCTCACCTTACAATGTCCTCCTCCTGAAGAATACGCATATTTTCTATATGTGAACCATCTGGGTCCTTCGTGATGTGATCACCTTGGTATTCTCTCATTGACTGGAAGAGTGACCGCAAGTTCTCCTTGCGATACTTCAGTTGACACCACTGTGAAAAAATTTACAAGTTAAGTATTTAAGGGTTAGTGCATTATTGATTTGTGCATCTTTAATAATTACAATACTTATTCTTCATTTAAAATTCATGATATAAAATTGTAGATAATTCGTGTCAATCTGTAATTTATAATGGATACAAGTTCAGCATCTAGGTTGTCTGTCGAACCCTTGATGCTGGCTCTTTGCATTTTAAAGCTGCGACGTGCTTTATCACACGTATCAGACAAATTGGTTGTAGTTCAAACCTGTGCTGCATCATGATCAGGCACTGTTTCAATATATCATATACAGAATCTTTTAGCATATCTTAAAAAAAAGTTCATTCCACAAATTTAAATTTTCCTAGAGAATAAAAGATTATTAAACGTCAAATTTCGAACGCTTTATCTGATATAACTAAGTTGATATTTTTCATAAATGATTTATCTGATATAATTAAGTTGATATTTAGTATCAATACCTTTTCATCCCAACGATAGATTTTCCATAAATCACGAATGTTTAATTCAGGGCAGACCTCTTCCTTCCTATAAAAGGCTATAAATGGAATTTCGAAGGTTTGGTTCCTCATCAAGTCCAGGGCGTTGTATATTTTCTGGATAGTATTAGTATCCTTGTGCGAGCCATGCCTTGCCTTTTCACGCCCCTCCTGTACAAAATAATAGTATTGTTGTATAATTTATTGCCGACGACTTTGTGGTCATCATCAATGGCAAAGACGCCATGAACCATACACAAAAATGCCTAGAGATAATCAACAGGGAAGCGGAACGCATAGCACTGAAAATAAACAGCAATAATACCAAAACAATGGCCGTTAAAATGACAATTCACGACAACAGATTCGCAATACAAGGACACGAAATTGAGTTGGTTACCTCTTTTTAATACCTTGGAGTCATAATGGACAACCAGTTGAAATTCATTCGAGAAATTGAATATCTTCTGCATCGAAAAAGAGCCATCGCTGAACACTCAGCTGTGTTCTTCCTGACAAGTCTTAGAGATAGTGCATTTTTGCTAGTACTCAAAATGGACTACGTTTTTGCAGGCAGTTAAGTCACTCATTGGCTATGCTGCTCCAGCTCTTACATTACAACTCCACCTCAGTGATGGGAGAACCTATATGGACACGTCGAGAGAATCTAAGAATGGAAACCAACTTACCAGCGTTAGAAAACAGGATCAAAGAATAGCCATCATAACAGCAAAAATTTTTGGAATCACCGCCAGACAGTCAATCAAAGAGAGCTTTCACAGAACGCTACAGAGAAACCTTCAATATAGAACAAGTGGATGGACGGATAATCTGATCTCTACAGAAAGTGGACCTGAAAGATTCCAGAAAAAAAGGACTAATAAAAACAAAAGAGATGATAAACCATATTAACACATTCGGCAGCTTCCATGGTAAAAATCTAGTCTAGATAATCATTGAAGGATTATCAGTTAAAACATCAGCATGGGACTCTCAGACCCTCAAAGCAGTTATAGAACAAAAATGGAAATTATCTCACGACCAAACACCACTTTCATCTTCACAGATGGATCAGTTGATCAAGAAAGAGATATGCTGGGGCAGCAGTTCACACTAACAACCATGAAGCTTTCAGAAGCATCATGGTTGCATTGCATCATAGTTATATGCCCTGAAGAAGGCCAGAAATTATGCAATTGCGAATAATTTACATGATGTCAGCATTCATATCGAATCTAAATCTTCGTTCCAGGCATTGTTATTCATCAGAGATAATATACAACTTATCACTGAAATCCTACATAAAGGAAAAGAAGCACACAATCTAGGACTGTCAATCAGTCACATTGGAATAGATGGTAATGAAAGGCAGACTAACTAGCAGAAACTGCCACGGCTCTACCTGCTGTACAGGTTCAAATACCACCAAGTTTTTCACAGATTAAGGATCAAATCAAGAAGAAATACTCCCAACTATCAAAAGTCGCCACAGAGCGACTTTTACATAGAGCCAAAGTACCGGAAGGAAGACCCACTGCGATGCGGTACGGACAGCCACTGGGTACCAAAAAGTTATCCAAAGACATTGCAGTAGCCATACACAGGCTCAGACTTGGTTAAAAGTGCTGCTGGGAGGTAATAAACTCAACAGTTAGTGTCATATCTGTAGAACAGGTGCCACTATTGCATTATGTATTGGAATTTGAAGGAACTTTAGCCCTGCGCATCAAATTGAGAAGAAATACATGTATATTCTTATTATTTATACTTTTCAACAAAAACAAATTAACTACCTGATTGGATATAAATGGCCTGAAGAATGCATGGTGATAAATCCACTTGGCTTCTTGAGTCAGCTCTTTATCTGCTGAGCGATCGTCACCATCTCCACGGGTGCGAGTCACAGGTATCCGCCTCAGCTGGAATCTCTCGGGAATATCCAGCTTCCGGATTTGATGATCTTGGTCAGTCAAATGGCCTCGCTCTAATTCACTAGGTTCAAATACCTGAAAGAATAGCATTTATATTTGTATGCGTAATTAATGTTGCCACACACTCATTAACTTGATCTTTATCACCACCACCATTTTGTCTCCTACTTTCATGATGTAGGTCGGGTTGAGATTAAATGCCTCAAGCCAGGTACGACAACCGCCTATGATATTCAGCAGCACTTTTCCCTAGTTCATGATCTAAAACTAATTTATATCCAGGTGCCCAAATTACTACTGAGACAGGTTAAATAATATTTGCTGCCTCCCTGCCCGAAAATCTTCTTGCAGGAGGTAAGTATTCTCATTATACCAAACAAGTAGAATATAGGACTGTTTTGTTTTTGAAGATGAGAATGATTTACAGGTCACCATATCTTTCACATCAAGCAAGTCTTTCGCTTCAAGCCTTTCAAAAGGTGAGCAAGTACACTCACCTTTTACATTGAGTGTACTGCGTCTTGTAAATTAACGTAAACAAGATTTAAACATTTTGGCCCTCAATAAACTGCATCTTTTTTCCCGACCACGAAATTCTTGCTCCATCACACTCACATGTAGTATACCTTCTACATACATGTAGTATGTATCTTGACCTTCTTGCCCTCAAATTAGCCAAAATAATCTTCGCTCTAATTTTATGTACAATGAACTGACCCACATCGACGCACTCTTCCTTCACTCTTAATTCATATCTTTTATTCATAACTTCCCACATTGTCTTTATTAACATATTCTACACAAACAACAGCCTCTCTCTGGCCGTTGTGAAAATATAAATGCCTTCCTTAATGATAATTACACAATGAGTGAAAAATCTTGTGGCTTGCAGTTGCTCCTCATAACATACCTCAAAGATAGTCTTCTTGACTTGATTCCCGCGATCCTTGCGACCTCGGGGATGCTCTCGTCCCTCATCGCCTTTTTCATCGTTCTCATGGTCATCATCATCATTTTCACGCTCCTCCCATTCTTTTTTGAATACAAAAAACATGAATATTACAACATAAGAAATTAGAGGGTAAATATTTAAGATCCTGCATGCAAGTATCGAATTTGTTATTAAATTAAAGAAAACTTTTTAAACTTCTAGTCAATATTATGAATATTTTTGTTGGGCAGCAAAATCTCCCATTGAGTGAAAATGCAAGGCACAACGACGCTGATGGTTGAAATGTAGGTTTGATTGTCCACATAAAAGTTTTTTCAAATTGTTTTTCCAACTTAGAGAGAGTGAGAGAGAGAGAAAGAGAGAAAGAGAGAAAGAGAGAGAGAGAGAGAGAGAGAGAGAGAGAGAGAGAGAGAGAGAGAGAGAGAGAGAGAGAGAGAGAGAGAGAGAGAGAGAGAGAGAGAGAGAGAGAGAGAGAGAGAGAGAGAGAGAGAGAGAGAGAGAGAGAGAGAGAGAGAGAGAGAGAGAGAGAGAGAGAGAGAGAGAGAGAGAGAGAGAGAGAGAGAGAGAGAGAGAGAGAGAGAGAGAGAGAGAGAGAGAGAGAGAGAGAGAGAGAGAGAGAGAGAGAGAGAGAGAGAGAGAGAGAGAGAGAGAGAGAGAGAGAGAGAGAGAGAGAGAGAGAGAGAGAGAGAGAGAGAGAGAGAGAGAGAGAGAGAGAGAGAGAGAGAGACAGAGAGAGAGAGACAGAGAGAGAGAGACAGAGAGAGAGAGACAGAGAGAGAGAGACAGAGAGAGAGAGAGAGAGAGACAGAGAGAGAGAGAGAGAGAGAGACAGAGAGAGAGAGAGAGAGAGAGAGAGAGAGAGAGAGAGAGAGAGAGAGAGAGAGAGAGAGAGAGAGAGAGAGACAGAGAGAGAGAGAGACAGAGAGAGAGAGAGAGAGAGAGAGAGAGAGAGAGAGAGAGAGAGAGAGAGAGAGAGAGAGAGAGAGAGAGAGAGAGAGAGAGAGAGAGAGAGAGAGAGAGAGAGAGAGAGAGAGAGAGAGAGAGAGAGAGAGAGAGAGAGAGAGAGAGAGAGAGAGAGAGAGAGAGAGAGAGAGAGAGAGAGAGAGAGAGAGAGAGAGAGAGAGAGAGAGAGAGAGAGAGAGAGAGAGAGAGAGAGCAAACTGCAATCATAAATACACACAATATAATGTCAAAATAAAAGATGTCTCTCCAATCCTGGAGTGAGAACAGGAAGAAGGAAAACTTCTCAGATTGTACATCTGAGAAGTGAGAATAGTGTGACATACCTAGTCTGCCATATTATAATTTAATTTACATTTAAATTTGACAAAACACATACCTTCATGTTGTTCAAACTCCTCAAAATGATAATCACCGCCTAATATTTCACGGGCAACCTTCATTCCACCAGGTTCAAGCATAGCCATCCTCTCCTGTTTGACATTGGGTGTCTTGTCATCAACAATGAAATTCTCTTCATCAGACTCTTCCTCCTCTGACGCGTACATTTCAGGGTGCTGTGGAGGGTGGAGAGCGGAGGCCCCATCCTCCTCCTCATCCTGTGGTACCAGATATTAAAGTTATGAATGACAGACGAAGGAAACAGAATCAAACGACTAATAATATTTAAGCAATAACGAAATATCTCTCATTAAAGTGTCAATTATGCAGGTAAGAAGGATAGACTAAAAGGCACACTCGAACTATTTTACTGTATTCAAAATTTCTAACCCACTAGAGCAGAACAAAGAAGAATGACCGAGAGATAGCATCACACACAGTGTCTCATAATAAACATCACACACTACAAACGACATGGAAGAGCTAAGGGAGACATGATCATCACATACAAAATTCTCAGGAGAACCGACAGGGTAGACCAGGTGGATTATTTAACATGTGATGAATACGCATAAGAGGATACAGGGGGAAGCTGCGTATCGAAATAAGCGACAGAAACATTAGAAAAAACTCTTACAGTGTCAGAGTAGTTAGTAAATGAAAATAATGTGGTGGAGGCTAACTCCACAGTTTTAAATGCAGTTATGATAGAGCTCGAGGATCTTAGGAAGCAGTGCTCGAGAAACACTGGGATTAATAGTTGAGGGGCGGGACCAAAGAGCCGAAGCTTAATCCCCTCCAACACAACTAGGGTAAGGTGAGTACACAGGATACCTCTTAATAAACATCGTCAGAAAACGAACAATTTATAAACACTGCCTATGCATATAAAGTGGCACTGAATACAACATAAACTCCAGAGATTTACTTACGTCTGAACCCTCGAAGATCTCTCTTCGAATCTGACCCTGCACATCTTCCTCTTCTACGTCAGATTCTTCATCCACAATCCTCTTCAAACGCTTATACTTTCTCTGTGAAACAAAAATTCAAGACATATATACATTAATTCATAAACAAAAAATTGTCATGAAGACAATCTATAGTACTATGCTAGTATTATAGTTCTTATTTAGTATGTTAGTATCTTAGTATATTTAGTATCTTGTTTAGAGATTTAGTATGTTACACGCTCACGAAACCATTCAAATGATTCAAGGGTTTGGTTATTCCTTAGATAACCTTATGAGACTTACTTAGGTTATCATTGTAGCACAACCTCCAAGTCAGTGAGGCAGCCAATATTATGGAGCAGCCAAATGTTTAAAAGTACAACTTTTTTTTTATATATTGGTCAACCCGTTTTTTAAATATACATATTTTTAAATTTATTTAAATCTAGTAAATCTTGAATTTACACGACAGCAGAATTGGTTTTTGCTATAATTGGAAGCAGCATATATTTCTAGGAAAATTTAATCAAAACTTTGACTAAAATTTTACCATAAAAATTATATAATTGTCCAAAACTTATTTTTAAAACATTCACTCTGAAAAATACTGTATACTGTGTATTATATAAATACACTTTTATATAATTGAAATATAAATATATTAAATATATTAGATATATATCAGAAATTAATCTTAAATTATATTTCTCTACTTATATATATGCCAGCAGAAGCAATAATGGTTTCCCAATTTTGTTTCTAATTCATCTAAACGGTGTGAAATTCAAGTTCTTTTCATTCTTTAAAACACAAAAATGCAAATTATTTTTTTCTATCCTGTACAGAAACTTGTATAAATATAAACAAAATATATATTACAATAATTATTGGAGAAAACTAACCTTTCTGTCAAGTTTCATACCAGTGTTCTCCTCAATAAGATCAATATCATCATCATCGAGGTAGTTTGTTTTATCTTCATCGTCCTTCCGCCGTTTTCGTTTGCCATACTTTTCACTGTCTGGCCCCGAACCTCCTTCATCATCCTCTTCATCGTCGTCGTTAATGAAGTCTTTATTTTCTTCACGAATTTTCTCTTCATCTATCAATAAATAACCAGAGATGAATGCGATGAAAGTTCTTTAGTCTTATTGTATTGTTCTTATTAGTTTTAGTTAGTTTAGTTCATTTATTATGCAGCCCATAATATAGATTACAGAGATACATAATGGGCTTAAGGAATTAACCCCACAGTTCATTTAGCTAAGCAAGTTAAAATATTGATGAGATAGTTCAAAAATTCAACAGGCTCCAGAACGACCACCTTTGCAGTTTTTAAATTAAGGAACTGACATTTCTGACAACTGACAACTCCCTTCATTTCTTGAAGTTTTGAAGGTCTGGCATATTTCAAAAGGCTTTATGGTATAATAACTTGGAAGCACAGAAGCAAGGCTTTAGGATATAATAACTTGGAAGCACAGAAGCAAGGCTTTATGATATAATAACTTGGAAGCACAGAAGCAAGGCTTTATGGGATAATAACTTGGAAGCACAGAAGCAAGGCATAATGGTATAAAAACTTAGAAGCACAGAAGCAAGGCCATATGGTATAATAACAGTACTGTGATTGATGTCAAGTCACCTAGTTTCATTTTCAACACTTAATAACAACTAAGGTATAAAACGTAGTATTTTTAATAAATATTTTATATCTGTATTTACTAAAGAGAAACTTGACGATATGCATTCAGCCGAACAAGTCTATGTGGGTGGGGACGAGGACAGGTTGACTAGTTTAGCAGTTGCCAGGGAGGTTGTAATTAAACAGATAGTAAAACTCAAACCAAACAAATCCCCAGGGCCGGATGAAGTGTTTGCCAGGGTGCTTAAAGAATGCAAAGAGGAACTTCGCGACCCACTGTCTACCATATTTAATAAATCAATAGAGTCAGGAAGAGTGCCAGAGTTTTGGAAAGTTGCTAATGTGATACCAGTTTTTAAGAAAGGAGATAGATCACTTGCGTCAAACTATCGGCCAATTTGCCTAACGTCTATTGTGGGAAAGTAACTCGAATCGATAATTGCAAATAAAATTCGTCTTCATCTTGAAAAACATAAATTAATAATTGAGTGGCAAATGTTTTTATAAATGGCCGTTCATGCTTAACAAATTTGTTATCTTTTTATTCTAGCATAGTTGAGGCAGTTGATAGTGGTAAGGACTGTGATGTTGTGTACCTTGACTTTAGCAAAGCTTTTGATACAGTGCCACATGAAAGACTGATTAAAAAGATAGAGGCTCATGGTATTGGGGGTCCTATATTAAGTTGGATTAGGGCATGGCTATACCAAAGGAAACAGAGTTAGTATAAATGTGGGTCAAGTCAGAGTGGGATAATGTTGTTAGTGGAGTGCCTCAAGGCTCTGTCCTGGGACCTCTGATGTTTATAATATATATAAATGATTTAGATTAAGGTTTGAGTAGCAACATCTGCAAATTTGCCGATGATACAAAAATCGGTAGGGTAGGTAGGGAAATTAATACGGAAGAAGACTCACTATCACTTCAAGTTGATTTAAATAGGGTTTTGAAATGGTCAAAGGATTGTCAGAAGCAGTTTAATGCTGATAAATGTAAAGTTCTGAGTCTAGGTAATGATGGTAGAGTTACAAGATACGAGCTTGATGGTGTTGATATTGCGAAGTCGGATTGCGAAAGAGATCTGGGAGTTATTATTAGTAAGAATTTAAAACAAAAGTATAAATGCATGAATGTTCGTAATAAGGCAAATAGGCCATTGGGATTTATTAATCGAATCTTCAGTAACAAGACACCTGGTGTGGTTCTTCAGCAATATCTTGCTCCGGTTAGGCCCCACTTAGATTATGCAGTTTAGTTTTGGTCGCCGTATTATAGAATGGATATAAATTCACTTGAACGTGTCCAGCGTAGGATGACTAAGTTAATTCCCCAAATTAGAAATCTTTCATATGAAGAAAGATTAACAAAGCTTAAATTGCATTCACTGGAAAGGCGAAGAGTTAGGGGGTGACATGATAAAGGTTTACAAGTGGATGAATGGACACAACAAAGTAGATATTAATAGGGCATTAAAAGTAGCAACACAAGACAGAACACAAAACATTGGGTATATATTAGATAAATTTAGATTTAGAAAAGACTTGGGTAAATACTGGTTCGGTAACAGGGTTGTTGATTTGTGGAACCAATTACCGCGTAATGTGGTGGAGGTGGGGTCCCTCGATTGTTTCATGGACATGTATAAGTGGGCTTGGGTGGTTATAGATAGGAGCTTCCTCGTATGAGCCAATAGGCTTTCTGCAGTTGCCTTTGTTCTTAACTACGTCTCGTTAAAAATGACAAATATATCAGAACATTAACAATACATTTATATCAAATTATTTAAGATTGCTGAAAGCAGATTGCTGAAATAGAGGGATTTCAGAGAACATATACGGCATAAATAAACGAGATAAAGCACCTAAATTATTGGGATACGTCCTAATAATTCATTGACAAAGTGATCTTAATGCTCTCCAAATGTACTCGATAGAAAGAGAAAGGAGAGATATCAAATGATATACACGTGGAAAATACTGGAGGCCCAGGTCCCAAATCTACACAGTAAATGACATACTGGAGTAATCGACATGGAAGAAAATGCAGAATACAACCAATGAGGAATAAGGGGGCCATGAGCATAACCAGAAACCACTGAATAAACATGAGAGGTCCACGGTTGTTCAACAACCTCACAGCCATAATATTGACGGATATTTTTTAAAGGTAAAACTAGATAGTTTTCTTCAAGAAGTGTTGGACTATGGTGGATATGTGGTACGCTCCAAGCAACAGACCGTTGGACCAAGCTCTCAAAATTCAATCATGGCCTCGGGCCGGGTTTGAGGAGTAGAAATTCTAGAACCTCATCAGGTATGGATGAAACAAATTCATAGTATATATACAAAGTCTTGGAATCAATGAGAACGTTCACATTCACATTCAGCACCGCTCCTGTGCCAGGAAAGTCCACTACGGGCTCACCATAGCCCGTGCTACTTGCCCCACTTCTATGCTAGGTAAGTTACCGGCTCACCATAGCCCGTGCTACTTAGAACTTGTTCCGAGTAGCTGAATCTATAACAACAACAACAACAACAGCATTGAGAACTTTTGCATCACTTACCATCGTCATCATCCTCTTCAGAAGAATCATCTATAACTGTTTTTAGTTTTTTCAATTTTTTCCTTTCATTTTCTTCATATTCTTCTTGCTCTTCTTCACTTTCCTCTGCTTCTGAGTAAATGAACTGGGACATGATTGGTGGTCTCTCTCTCTAAAGTCCTGAAGATACAAGAATATTAAATTAATAGCTTTAATTTTGTTCTTATCAAATCTAACATACTGATATGGAAGTTTTTTTTAGATAACTGATCCTCATCTATATAAATAAAAATGGAAATGTTCGTTTGTTCAAAATCGCTAATCTCCGAAAGTTCCATTCGCCTCCGAGCGGATTTTTATATACATATTATATAGATGTCACGTCTGTGGCTGGAAAAAAAATGTTTTTTTTTCTTAAAAACTGTGTTTTTCATGTAAGAGAAATCTTCGTAACCTTTTTACCGATTGCTTTGAAATTTTGACACAACGTTGCATTTAAACAGGCTACTGTTTTTATCTGTGACAGGAAAAAAACATGTTTTTTTTTTAAACAACGCTATCTGTAATATGTAGGAGCAAACATGCTGTAATCTCCATATGTTCTTCACCGATTGCTTTGAAATTTTGACACAACATTCCATTGGAATACATGCATGTTTTTATATACCTACTGTTAAGATGCCACACATGTGACGTGTAAAAACATGCTCTTTTTGAAAAACAGCGCCATCTGTTGCACGTAAGAGCAACACGCGCTATACAAAATATGTTACGATTCCATTTCAATGTTTCCGATTGCATTAATTAATTGAATTTTCATAGATTTTTATATATTTTCATTTTGATTTAATTATTTTGTGTGACATTGCGTTGGAATTGAGCTGTGTTGTTTCCCATACCGTTCATTTCATATAGTTTATCTGTAGATATAGTTTATCTGTTTCTTTTTTCATTGTTTTTTAATTTCGTTTTTTTTAAGTTCTTCTCATTTTTCAGTGCAATTGGTGATGAAATTGAGCTGTGATGATTGATCTGCGTTTTAATTGAAATATTTGTTAGTATTTTGTGTTTTTGTTTTGAAAACAAGAAAATTACAAGTTTATTTCACAGTTGCAAATGTGCAACACACGCAGCTATGAATCCACTGGCTACAACGTTAACTGCTTTCTTCACGTTATGTACAAATGATGCGTTTGCGAAACTGCTGAATTCGGAAGTGGCTACGTATTACAAATGGAATGCCAGTAGAAAATCATTTGAATGACACAAACGAGGAGAGCAAGTCGACGGACAACTTGGCATATTCAAATAAACTACGATAGGCAGACTGTACACTATGCATCCCAATCAAGATTAATACTTCTTTCTTCGCAGGTGTTGGTAAATGTGCCAGGTCCAACGTAGTTCCAGCCATTGATATTTGTAAACGGCATAACACATGCCACTTCCCGTAGTGCATGTCAAGCTCTGAATTTATTGGATAACGACCGACACTGGGATGTATGCATTAACATACAAATCAAATTCGTGTATTGTTTGCAATCATAATGACCACCTGCTCCCCTTCATCCCCCAACAGAGCTATGGGAGAAATATAAATCGCACATGGCTGAAGATATTATCCGTCAAATACGCAAGAAAAATTCAAATACGAACATGAATTACACAGCAAAAATCTACAATGGAGCGTTGATAGTGATTTAAGATTTGAACTTAGAAATCGCGAACAAAGTTCCCAATCAATTGGAAATGCTATCACCTGATGCTGCTTTGTTCCACGTAGAATTGCGTCGTGAGCAAAATTACAACACGGGTGATCTCTTGTCGTATGTGCAATCAAATATTCCTAAGCTAATGCTTGAGCGAAATGGCATTTACAATCAAATAATTCCAACTGTCAATAACGGGGTTTGATAAATCATCTCAGATGCGCCAGGACGAACTGGTAAAACCTTCCTAATTAGACTGATTCTGACAGCATTTCGATTCCAAAATGGCAATAGAATAGATACGACATTGCTACCAGGTGGAAGAACTGCTACTTCGGCTTTGAAACTGCCATGGAACATGCAATTCATTGAAACTCCCACGTGCAACATTTCCAAAGCATCCAGCATGGGAAAAGTATTGCAGGAATGTAAACCATTTGTTGGGATGAATGCACAATGGCCCACAAAAAATCGCTTAAGGCTCTTTTTCGATCATTGCAAGATTTGCGTGGAAACATCAGACCATTTGGGAACGCATTAACATTGCTTGCAGGAGATTTCAGGCAAACATTACCTGTAATCCTTTGATCGACACCAGGGGAAGAAAAAAATGCTTGCCTGAAATAATCTACGTTAAGGTGCCACGTAAAGACGTGAAAATTACCTACAAATATGCGTGTCCAGCTGCAAAAGGATCCATCAGCTGAGATATTCTCCCATAAACTTCTGGAAATTGGGAATGGAATCGTGTTGGTTGATCTGACCTCAGGACGAATTTCATTGCCTCATAACTTTTAAAATTTAGTGAAGTCAAAAGAATAATTGGCAGAAAAAGTATTTCCCAATATTCAAATCAATTGTAGGAATCACGATTGACTGAATGAATGAGCTGTTCTTGCGGCCAGACAATCTCCATATCACAACAGACAATGGAACAAAAACAAATATTATATACCCACATGCATTGTGAAATTAAACATTAGAAACGTGCGCTTTCTCTTTTCTTTCTTTTCTATTTAACCTGACTGAGCCTCAGGAATGCGTGGCCGACTAAAGAGTCTAAATCTGTACTCCCTTGAGCGCTGGCGGGAGAGATACATAATAATTTACACGTGGAAAATATTAGAGGGGCTGGTCCCAAACCTGCACACAGAAATAACATCACATGAGACCAGAAGACATGGCAGGATGTGCAGAATACCCCCGTTGAAAAGCGGAGGTGCAACAGGTACTCTGAGAGAGAACTCTATCAACATCAGAGGCCCGAGACTGTTCAACACGCTTCCGCTACACATAAGGGGCATAACTGGCAATCCTCTCACAGTGTTCTAGAGAGACCTGGATAAGTATCTCCAAATGATACCTGATCATCCTGGCTGTGACTCATACGTCAGGCTGCTAGCAGCCGCGTCCAACAGCCTGGTTGATCAGTCCACCTGGTCGACGACCGGGCCGCGGGGACGCTAAGCCCCGGAAGCACCTCAAGGTAGGTAACCTCAGTCAGCTAGTTTTAAATAAACTAGCCGACTGCTAGTGCTAGCCGAGTACAGCTAGTTTTAAATAAACCCATAGCTAGCCATCGTAACCGAAATTACCGTAATCTTTTGTTTCAATATCAATATAATGAATTATATCAAATGAATATTAGGAAAAATATCTATCGATTCATTACAACTGATTGAATGAACAACTGAATGAAAAAAATTGTAAACATTTATAAAGCCATGTTGTGAATCATTCACTAATCCACGTTTCTCAAGATGAAGACGAATGGTACACACAGTAACCACAATAGCGTGATATATCTGTTACGAACCCGATTCCATCGTCGGAGCATGGAGCAGCGACGTCAATGCCACAAAGTCTGCTCCTGAAACCCCCACAAATTGGACGACGCCATCTAGTGGTGACAGGATTATACCAGCAAGAGGCGCTAGATTCCTGTCCTAGTCAGCTCGAGAGGTAGCTGGTGCTGACCTCTGGTGAGGTGGCGCCTAGAAAATCAGTGCCATTTATTATAGGAGGAAGAGTTGTATGTCTATGTCAGAGTACGTAAGTGACGTTTCCTAGTGTCCCATGTACTGATGACGTGTCTGTATCCGCAGAGTCGACGTAGGGCTGCTGTGGTACGAGGACAGTCAGTCTTCCCAGAACAGCCAATAGCTCTCTACTCCATTCTGCTTTACGGAAGCAGTGAGCCGCCGCCGGAGAAAAACTGTGTAGTGTTCTACTGTCGGCCTGTGAAGTGGCAGTGACAGAATTCGGCGTACCCGGGACTGGCTAGCGGAAGAGACGACTGACAGTAAGGTGCCAGCGAGTTGCAAGAAGCTCCTGCCAGGGGTTTGGTACCCTTGTAATTGTACGTGAAGAGGCCCAGCAGCGTGAGGCTGATGTTCTCTGCCAGCTCCAGGCTGAAGAGTGATTGTGGGCGTGCACGAAGAGTACCATGTGAGACTGTGTACCAACGAGTCTACCCTGTGGCCAGGGTAGACTCGTTGGTGTTTCCCAGTACTGGTTGAGGACGGTACTGGAAACTCAGGTCGAGGAAACACGGTTGCTGACAAGACTGCATCGATTGAGCTTCGAGGAGCATTTAGTGTCCTATGAGATAGACACTGGTGTATATATTAAGTGTAGTAATACTTCCTTTAGGATTATATATGAGGTGATGGGAAGTGATTATATAAGAGATAATTGATGAACTGTCGTATTCAATGCACCTCTCCCATTGTGTTTTACTTGCATTACCGAGCTCACTCCTTGAAAGCCACTACTAACTTGGGGCCGGATACGAGAATTTTAGTTCCACCAGCAAAGAACCCGGTTGCGACGTAACGATATCAAATGAACAAGTCGACAAGGGCCGTGATGAGGGTTCAAGGGCCGGGGTGATCCCAGACACGCCTTAGTCAACATTGTGTGTGGAATTGTGACGTACACAGGACAACAAAGAAATTAGTGAAATTCTAAGAAGCCAGTATGAGGCTGTTTAGCACACCAATAAACAACATGAATGTTGATGATCCAGACAGCTTCTTTATGAATGACATTCAAGCTGCAGATAATATAAGGGATATTAACACGAACTCGGAAGACTGAAAGAGAAATTGACAATATGCCCATGCACTCAGCTCCTGGGACGGACTCGTGGAATTCAATATTCATTAAAAAAAATTTAAGCGCGAGCGGTCAGCATAATATGGACAAAGAGCCTATATACAGGGGAGATACCATCTGCTGCATCAATCAGCAGATATAGCTGATTTAGATATAACGATATAGCACAAGGGGGGGGGGGACGTAGTAAGGCCTTGGCAAAAAATTATAGACCAGTTGCACTAACATCTCGCATAATAAAAGTTTTTGAAAGAGTGATTAGGAATCAACTTTCTAGTTTTATGGAAAATAATGAACTACACAACCCAGGACACCATGGATTTAGAGCGGGAAGATACTGTCTGTCACAGTTACTCAACCACTATGGCAAAATCCCAGAAGCTCTGGAAGAAAAGCAAAATGCAGATGTAGTATACACAGATTTTGCAAAGGCATTCGACAAATGTCGGCAAATCATGGGGTGATAGCAAACAAAATGAGGTCAATGGGAATAATTGGTAAAGTAGAACGCTGGATACTCAATTTCCTGTTGAACAGAACACAACGAGTAACAGTCAACCAAATAAAATCGAGCCCAAGCGCAGTTAAAAGCTCTGCACCTCAAGTACAGTCCTTGCACCACTGCTTTTCCTTATTCTCATATCAGATATAGACAAAAATACATGTCACAGCTTCGTGTCATACGTTGCAGATGACACGAAAATCAGTATGAAAATTACCTCTATAGAAGACATTGAAAAACTACAAGCAGATATCAACAAAGTTTTCGAAATAAATAAAATAACATGTTTAACAATGATAAATTCCAGCTAAGGCAAAAATGAGGATCTGAAACATAATACAGGGTACAAAACACAACCGAATCTGCCCATAGTATGTGAAGGGAATCTGCCCATAGCATGTGAAGGATCAATTTATCAATAAATCTGAAACATTGAAATGGAATCGTCCAACAGATTGAACCGTTTAAAAAAAATGTTTTTTCCTGTCACAGTTAAGGGATGTATATAATAGGTATATAAGTAAGTAAGTAATTATCAAAAGAAGGCACCAAACCGGGAAGGCAATAGGTATATAAAAACACGCGCCTATTTCAATACAGCTTTGTGTCAAAATTTCAAAGCAATCAGCAAAGAGGTTTCAAAGATTTCCCTCGCATGAAAAATATTGTTTTTTTTCATGTGTATGCCACAGGTGAGGGATGTACATATTAGGTATATAAAATCACTCGCCTATTCGAATGCAATTTATGGGCTCAAAATAGCCCGTGCTATATGGACACGTTAAATCTATATGGAAACGTGGCTAAATCTAAAACAACATCGAATGCAATGTTGTGTCATGGAAAAAAACATACTAGTTCGGCTAAAGGGATAATGTTAAGTTCCACTTTAATAAATACAGATATTAGATAATAATAAAATACAGATATTAATATTGAGTATTTATAAATACTACTCGTCCTATAATCAGTTATCTGATAATTCGTCATTATAAGTTTACTGACTTGTCTCTCTGCCTTTAATGGACCTATCCTTTCCATAATCTTTGTAGGACATGAAACCGAAAAAAACTAAAACTTCTTTTGCCTTTATCAATAAAGGCAAAAGATAAAACTTTATCGACTTTTCTTTTTTTCAACATTTCTAACCAGTTGGACGAATTCTTGCTCTAAACTGACTTTTCCCATTCTTAATCCTATTGTACTAAACTCTCCTTCTAGCTATATAGGGTTCTTCAGATCCTTTGTTATCCATTTCGGGTCATTATTATTCGAATTATTCAATTTGTATAGTATGGTATTGCGTGGAATATATTAATATAAGTTTTATTTACACACCGAAATAACTTTTCACATAACCCATCGCTGGACTGTTATACAGTAGTACAACGTGGAATTCTACTAAATCGACAGGAAGTCTTGAGGCCTCTACTGAAGCCAGTCCAAGTTTTATATATAAGCCCGAAGCACTTGGGTGCACCTACACCTTAGAACTCTAGTTAATTTACTGATTGATATATATCGCGTTAATGCGATTTCTGTGTGACACAACACACAGAAATCACAATAGCGTGAGGCATCAATGAACAAACATCAAGAAACTGATTTCTTTGTGTTTGTGTATGGTGAATGAGCTACGTTGCCTGTTGTTTGTTGTTTTAAATTTTGCTACTCGGAACGAAATGTACATGTAGCACGAGCTATGATGAGCCTGTATGGCCTTACGTTGCCAATTTCAGAGTGCTTATAAGTAAAACATGAACTGGCTTCAGAATATCGAAGCCAAACTTTGTCGATCAGTAAGCTATAAGTTGTTTTTGTTGAAACGTCAGCACTGAGAATCTTTGGTCACGGACTCCAGTTACTTGAAAGCTCCACCTGATTTTCTTACTAACTCTAGTGTTGGCTCCTAATATGTTGATTAAGGAAGCAATAATCTTTCATATTGAACTACTTAGCAGCAAGTTGTTGTTGAATTGTCTATCTAATGGAAAAAAAAGTAAGGCGGAATTAGGGGGTGATATGATAGATGTGCACAAGTGGATGAATGGGCATAACAAGGGGATTTCAGTAGGGTATTAAAAGTATCAACACAAAATAGAACACCAAATAAAACCAGGCATACCAGTTTAAAAAAATCAGCGTGTGACTCGCAGAGGATCAGAGCAGTCAACAACAAATGGGAACCATCTTAAGACCAACAACCACTCACATCTTCACAGATAGATCAGTTGATCAAGGAAGAGGTTCTGCTTGGGCTGCAATTAAATTAGCAACCATGAAGCTTACTGGAGCCTGGGTGCATGAATAGTGGTGCTCAACATTCCAAACAGATTAATATGCCCTGAAGGAGGCCATATTTTATACATTTGAAAATAGTTTACATGATTTCTTGATTCATATTGACTATAAAACTCCGCTCCAGGCATTGTTATCCAGCTAGTACAGAGATAATATACAACTCATCCCAGAAATCCTATATATAGGTGTTACGGCCCTCTCGGGACGCAACGGGGTTCTTACTCTGATGTTGTTAGAGGAAGATATATATCCGTTCCCAAGCCAGTAGTGGCTATCAAGGGATGTGATCCGTGACGCAAGTAACTTAAAGGGGGAAGGGAAAGAAAGTTAAGAACTTAATATTATAATTACCATCACCATATAAATAATATATAAAAGAGTGCACAGGGGGAGGGGTATTAACACTATACAAGAGGATTATTCACAATAGTTGTCTTCTGCTGAAGACTCTGGTGCAAAACTCTCGGTGCTGATTCCTCGGTGCTTCTTCGTGGCCTCACAACGAATCCTCTGAGAATGCTGAGCCTACCCTGGCCACAGGTCAGCCAAAACACAGGTCCACTGTGGAGGCCGTCAACCACACGTCCAGCTGGTCTGCTGGCAGGTTCCGGAACAGCAAGGCTGGTCAGGCCACTCCACGAACGATATAAGGGGAACGCCCTGGACAGGAGCCTCGTGTGACACCACAAATCACTCTCCCGTCCTCAATACCCCAGTGGACGATCGTCTCCAACAGTCGGTCCCGAGTAAACCTTTTACTGCCACTCCACTCGCAGGCTAACACACCACAGTGTTCTTCCGGGGGGACGACTTCGCAACTGCTGCAGCAAAGCTCAAGGTTTGGAGACGGCTGCCTCGGGTAGACTGACTCAACTCCCATCACAGCAGTCCCAGGTCGACTCTGTAAGCAGACACGTCATCAATAACTGGGACACACTAAGGCACCACACTTACAGGCTCAGACACAAACGCCCACCTATCCACTCCATAGATGGCGCTGGTGTCTGAGCACCACCTCACCAGAGGTCAGCAGCGGCTGTGTTGAGTGCTGAATGGGACTGGAAAATGGCCCTCGTAGCTAGTACACGTCATCCCCACCAGGTGTCGTCGTCCTTTTGGAGGGGGTTTCGGGAGCTGACCCACAGATGGCGCGGTCGTTACTGCTCCGGGCTCGGACGCTGGATCCGGGTTCGTAACAATAGGAAAGAAGCACATAATCTTGGGCTGTCAATCCCTCTAAATTGGACCAAGACACCAAGTCACTAGCAAAAACTACAAATGTTCTTCCTAGGAACATAAGCATATAGGTAACCGCAGAAGGCCTATTAGCTCATACGAGGCAACTCTTATATATAACTACCAAATCCCACTCATATACATGTCAAACCCACACTTGAAACAATCAGGGGACCGCACCTCCACCACGTTACGCGGTAATTGGTTCCACAAATCATAACTCAGTTACCGAACCAGTATTTACCCACATCTTTCTAAAATGTAAACTTACCCTATTTATACCCATTGTTTCGTGTTCTGTCTTGTGTTGATACTTTTAATACTCTATAAATATCTCCTTTGATATATAAGTTCATCAACTTGTACACCACTATCATTTTACCCTTAACTCTTCGCCTTTCCATAAGAGCATGATAAGAACATGAAGATTTCCATTCTAAAATGTAAACATACCCTATTTACATAAGAACATAAGAACAAATGCAACTGCAGAAGGCCTATTGGCCCATAAGAGGCCGCTCCTATTTATAACCACCCAATCCCACTCATATACATGTCCAACCCATGCTTGAAACAATCGAGGGACCCCACCTCCACAATGTTATGCGGCAATTGGTTCCACAAATCAACAACCCTGTTACTGAACCAGTATTTACCCAAGTCTTTCCTAAATCTAAACTTATCCAATTTATACCCATTGTTTCGTGTTCTGTCTTGTGTTGATACTTTTAATACCCTATTAATATCTCCTTTGTTATATCCATTCACCCACTTGTAAACCTCTATCATGTCACCCCTAACTCTTCGCCTTTCCAGTGAATGCAACTTAAGCTTTGTTAATCTTTGTTATTTAATAATCTTTCTTCATATGAAAGTTTTCTAATTTGAGGAATTAACTTAGTCATCCTACGCTGGACACGTTCAAGTGAATTTATATCCATTCTATAAATTGGCGACCAAAACTGAACTGCATAATCTAAATGGGGCCTAACTAGAGCAAGATATAGCTTGAGAACCACACCAGGTGTCTTGTTACTAACGCTGCGATTAATAAATCCGAGTGTCCGATTTGCCTTTTTACGAACATTTATGCATTGATCCTTTTGTTTTAAATTCTTACTAATCATAACTCCCAGATCCCTTTCGCAATCTCAACACCATCCAGCTCGTATCTTGTAACTCTATCATCATTACCTAACCTCAGAATTTTACATTTATCAGCATTAAACTGCATCTGCCAATCCTTTGGCCATTTCAAAACCCTATCTAGATCAACTTGAAGTGATAGTGAGTCCTCGAATACTAATACTAAAGATCGAATACTAATGACCCAAAGTGGATACCATAGAATTTGAAGAACCTTATAGGTAAAAAGAGAGCTTGGTACAAAAGGATTAAAAATGGGGAGGTCACTTTAGAACAGGAATTCGTACAACTGGTTAGAAATGTTAAAAAAGAGATAAGGAAAGCAAAAAGAAACTATGAAGTTCGCATAGCAGGGCAAGCAAAGACAAATCCTAAAGGGTTATTTCAGTTATATCGTACTAAGACTTGGGAAAGGATAGGTCCATTAAAAACTGAGACAGGTCAAATAACAGTGATGAAGAGATGAGTAGTATTTTCAATAAATATTTTGTATCTGTATTTACTAAAGGGGAACTTAACAATATGCCTTCAGCCGAACAAGTCTATGTGGGTGGGGACGAGGACAGGTTGACGAGTTTAACAGTTACCAGGGAGGATGTTCTTAAACAAATAGTAAAACTCAAACCAAACAAATCCCCAGGGCCGGATGAAGTGTTTGCCAGGGTGCTTAAAGAATGCAAAGAGGAGCTTTCCGAGCCACTGTCTACCATATTTAATAAATCAATAGAGTCAGGCAGAGTGCCAGTCATGGAAGGTAGCTAATGTGGTACCAATTTTTAAGAAAGGAGATAGATCACTTGCGTCAAACTATCGGCCAATTAGCCTAACGTCTCTTGTGGGAAAGTTACTTGAATCAATAATTGCAAATACAATTTGTCTCCATCTTGAAAAACATAAATTAATAAATGAGTCGCAACATGGTTTTACAAATAACTGTTCATGTTTAACAAATTTGCTAACTTTTTGTTCCAGCATAGTTGAGGCAGTTGATAGTGGTAAGGATTGTGATGTTGTGTACCTTGACTTTAGCAAAGCTTTTGATACAGTGCCACATGAAAGACTAATTAAAAAATAGAAGCTCGTGGTATTGGGGGTGCTTTATTAACTTGGATTAGGGCATGGCTATTCCAAAGGAAACAGAGAGTTAGTATAAATGGAATCAAGTCAGAGTGGGAAAATGTTGTAAGTGGAGTGCCTCAAGGCTCTGTCCTGGGACCTCTATTGTTTATAATATATATAAATTATTTAGATTCAGGTTTGAGTAGCAACATTTGCAAATTTGCCGATGATACGAAAATCGGTAGGGAAATTAATTCGGAGGAGGACTCACTATCACTTCAAGTTGATCTAGATAGGGTTTTGAAATGGTCAAATGATTGGCAAATGCAGTTTAATGCTGATAAATGTAAAGTTCTGAGGCTAGGTAATGATGATAGAGTTACAAGATACGAACTAGATGGTGTTGAGATTTCGAAGTCGCATTGCGAAAGGGATCTGGGAGTTATGATTAGTAAGAATTTAAAACAAAAGGTCTATGCATGAATGTTCGTAATAAGGCAAATCGGACACTTGGATTTATTAATCGCAGCGTTAGTAACAAGACACCTTGTGTGGTTCTCAAGCTATATCTTGCTCTAGTTAGGCCCCATTTAGATTATGCAGTTCAGTTTTGGTCGCCATATTATAGAATGGATATAAATTCACTTGAACTCGAACACTGGGCACTGGGCTCGAACAAAACAAATGAAGCCGGCATACACATTACACATCTACTGGACCAGCTTCCAGAAATACCAATCCTAAACAAGAATGAACCTACCCACATCCAAGGAGGCAGATTAGACCTAACCTTCGTTTCAGCCTCCCTAAGAGATGCAGCAACATGGTCAGTTGAGCCCACACTGACAAGCGACCACTATGGGGTCCAAATTGATCTTCAGTTAGACCTACCCACCCCACCTCCGCCTCCATCTGAAGCCTGGAACTTTGCTTTAGCAAACTGGGACCGATTTCAAAACCTCATTTCAGAGTGGCAAAGAAACTATGATCTTCCCGAAGACATTAATCAGGCAGAACAAGAATTTGTCAAAGCGATTCAAAGTGCAGCCAACCACTCAATCCCACTGAAAAAACAGTCCACCGGACACCATAAAGATCATTGGTACTATTGCGAACGGGTCAAAGAACTCAACCATAGACTCAATAGAACAAGAAAGCTATACAAAAAGCAGCCAAGTGACCGCAACAGGATCTCACTTTGTGAGGTCAAGGAACATGTACATCGAGAGACCAGACAAATAAAAGAACAAAAGTGGCTGGAATGGTGTTCACACCTGAATGAACACACCTCTCTCGGAGAGATGTGGCAGCAAATTCACCGGGCCAAAGGGAATAAAACACCTAAAGCTCCACACCCCAAGGATCCTCAACAGGAAGCCGAAGTACTGGCAACCAGGTTTGCAGAGAGAGCAGCCAGCAATCAACTTCCACCAGATGTATTAGCAGTACAGACCGGACTAGAGGAAGAAAGGTGGCACAGAATCCTTACAGCATGTGAAGAAGTCTCTGACACTAATGCCCCCTTCACACTGGATGAGCTCAATCGGGCTAAGAAAAACTCCAAGGATACATCCCCTGGAGCCGACAAAATAACCTATAAAATGATTAGAAACCTCGGCCCAGAGGGAGACGCTGCATACCTAAGGTTAATTAATTTAGCCTGGACTTCTCAAACTAGACCTTCTGCTTGGAATAGAGCCGACATAGTGCCGATCCCAAAACCCAAAGATCCAGCTAATCCCAGGCCCATCTCTCTCCAAAGCAGTGCAGCCAAGACGGCTGACAGAATGGCACTCAACAGACTGGAGTGGAAAATGCCTAAACTGCACCATGTTATGTATGCCTATAGAAGAGGGGTTGGCACAGTGGAATGTATTACAACTCTGTTAGCCCACTTGAATGACAGACCAGGAATGCTGATATTCCTGGACCTCGAAAAAGCCTTTGAACTGGCTAGCGCCCCAGCTATTCTCTGCTGCCTCATTGACAAAGAGGTCAGAGGCAACCTGCTCTCCTGGACCAAAAACTGTCTCATAAACAGAGAAGCAAGAGTAAAACTTCATGGCACAGTCTCTGAGTACAAAAGACATGAAAATGGTACACCGCAAGGAGGTATTCTCAGCCCTCTTCTCTTCAACTGTTTAATGGAAAGAATAATGAGGTTGAAACTTCCACATCACTGCAGGCTGCTAAACTACGCAGACGACTTTGTCATCATCATAAAAGGAAGGGATGCGGCGCGCCTTGCACCCAAATGCTTAGACTGTAAAGAGGCAAAACAGATTGGGATCAAACTCAACCCCTCAAAGTCAAAGGCCATGCCCATAAAAATAGCGAAGCCCAACATCCAACTCACAGTACAGGGTCAACCAATTAAATGGGTCGACACCTATCAGTATCTAGGAATCATCCTGGACACACACATGAATTTTAATGCTTAGGTCACTTACTTGAGAGAGCGAACTGCGGCCCGGATGGCAATTCTCAGGTCGCTAACCTCCCTTTCTGGAGGAGCCAATCTGCAAGTACTTCGCACATACTATGTACAGGCTGTCAGATCAGTGATCGATTATGCCGCACCTGCACTCACAAGTCTGTCACACCAACAGTGGAAAAAGCTTGAAGTTGCCCAAAACAATGCTATGAGAGCAGCACTGGGAGCCCCCATGTGGACCAGGCTTGAAACTCTTAGACTGGAGACGGGTTTGCCCTTTCTACAAGAAAGAATATCACAAAGGACAGCTACAATTGTCAGTAAGATAATTATTTCTTCTGATCCAATCCCAGTACGGCAGGCCTTGGTGGTTGGACTAGGCCAAAACAATGGAAACTCTTGGGTTGCAAGAGCAGGAAAAGTCGTAAACAGACTACATTTAAAAAACATGATTCTTGATAGAGAGGGTGATCATCCACACCCAAATTACACTCCTTCCGCGCCGTGGGAAGAGCCTACTTTCAAAATAGTAATAGAAAGTCTCCCAATGAAAAAGGCTGCCTATGATCCGACAATCCTAAGGCGCATAATAGAAGAGCAAATGTATAGCATAGCAGGAGCCACCCACATCTTCACAGACAGATCGGTGGACACAGAAAATGAGAGTGCTGGCGCTGCTGTTTGCACGACCAGCGTACAGGCATATTGGAGACTGGGAGGACTAGTATCATCAACCCAAACTGAGCTATTTGCCATACAACAGGCATTCGCATATGTGATTGCACAAAACACTCAAAATGCAATCATACACACAGACTCAAAAGCTGCACTTCAAATACTAGGACAAAAACAGTGGAAAGATAATGTGGAAATAATTACCACCATTTTGTATCTTGGAGCAGTCGCTAAAGGCAAAGGACTCAACATAACTTTAAACTGGATCCCATCCCATATTGGAATCCCATTAAATGAAAAAGCTGATGAAATTGCTAAATTGGCAACTCGTCATCCAGTGATACATAAAACAATTCAACCCAGCCTAGAGAACATAAAAAACATCATCACCAAAAAACTCTCACATCTCAACAAAGCCTACCTACACCGGAGAATAGCTGAAGGTTCGCCATCTGCAACATGGTATCTTCAGGCAACCAAATTAGAAAGGTTAAATATCCCAAAAGGAATTCACAGGGAAACAGCAGTTAGGTTATATAGACTACGTCTAGGTTACAGATGCAACTGGGAGATTGGTGAACCCCGACAGAGAGAGTGCATCTTCTGCCAAACTGTCACAGAAAAGCCATTACTTCACTATCTTCTGGAATGTGAAGCAACCAGTGACCTTAGAAGAGCTTTAAGAGTTCCTGAATCATGCAGTGGCCACCCTGAAGCCATCAACACAGCCACTCTCCTGGTCAACAAAGGTGTTCAGCAGCTGGACACCCTCATAAAGACTGTGAAGCAGTATCCTCCCCCGCGATAACAGCTTGATGGTTAAATGCAAACTCAGAATACTGAGAAAAAAAATTGCACCACTTACGGGCTATTCATGCCCGTGCCACCTCTTGGGTGGCTTAATCTTTATCAATCAATCAATCAGCTCTATTCAGTTTCAGTTGTGTGTTTGTAAACTAAAGTTTTTGAAAATGTAATAAGTTTTACGAAACGCGCTCAAGTGTCGCGTCAGACTAGAAATAAAAATGAATTTTGGAGAATTGATCTTTGAATTACCATCAACAGTGAAAAGAAACGTAAGAAAGATCGAGAAAATTCATGTTAGAATTATTAATCTTACTTTTTCGGTCATATTTAATAATATATGTCTACAGGAAAGACTGCTACCAAAATATACTAATATACTAGAGTAATTAAAATTTCATTGTTTATATACTTGTGTTTTGTGTGTCTTCCCAATACCTTACCACAGACGAAAGCACAAACTTCTCTTTTTTGTGATGTGACGAGGCCCTGCCCCTAGCTTTTGAAACAGCCGAACACCAACGCTTTACCGTCACATTACGTGGGGGCCTGTCCACGGAGCTTCACTCAGGTACTGGTGCCAAATAGTAAATTTGTGGTAAGCGTATTTGGCTTTGGTAAAGTAGCTTTTCACTATTTTTAATATTCAATTTTATTTTCATATGGTGCTGTGTGTATTGTGCATTCCGAGAGTAGCATATGGTGAAGGTGAGACAACTTTGGATTACGTGGTGACTGTAGGCCTCAGTCATTCTCTTAATTGGTCATCTCTCCCTCCGAGTTATTACTCGTGTTTACCATCTTTTGTCCCTAGGATATTTCTCATATTTTCAGCAGATCATCATATTGGTACTGTGGTCTGTCCCCGGGTCAAGAGCACCTAATCTTCTGCAATCTGACAGTAGGAGGATAAAGAGGGCCATAGTTCCTCTCGCACGAACTTTAGTTGCTGAATTGGGACCTCAGCAGCATCTTTCGTCACTAGTTGACACCTCGTACCCCTACACGTCGGTCAGAGATGATGATATTTACATTGGTAGGGAATTAGCCTTCTTTTTCAGAGCACAAAAGTTCGCTAATTCTGTAAGTATCATATTAATTTCAGTGGGAAAAACTTGCTTATGTCCTATAGACTTGGCAAGGTACGCCTACATTCTTGGACTACCTAATTTGCTTTTGAGGCAATTAACTGTTTCATTTGTTTTAGAAACTCAGTTTCGCTTGTTTAGTAGGATTTTCTTGCCCTTATCCTCTTACATTGAGTACCGGGTACAAGATTTCCTGCGACCTTGATTTATTAATCATTTATCTTGAAATTAACATTAATTGTTAACGATTCCACAGGATAGGTACCAGTTGCCACGTTGTCCTGTTTCTGACATTCACCATATCACAACAGTATATTCGTTGTGCATTTATTTGCTAATTTCACCATGTTTCGTCTCCAAGCTTTCCGTACAGATCCAGCAGGTGAAATAGGGACTTTCAGTCGTGCCAAGAGGACTGAATTACAAACTCTTGCACATGAGTATCAACTAGAAGTTCCCTGCCAAGCCAACAAAAATGAAATACATAACCTGTTACTGGATCATCTCTTAGAGAAAGGTAAGATAGACTCTGAAACTCACGAAACTTACTTTATTGCAGATAAAACTGATTTGGCAACGATGAAACTCAAACTAGAGCTGGCCAAGATCGAACGCGAACAACAAAGGGAAGCAGCTGCCATACGAAAAGAAGAACAAGAACGTGAGATTGCAATACTCCGTGAACGTGAGCGAATACAGCTTGAAACAAAACAACGCCAATTGGAGATGCAACGCGAACATGACAAACAACAAGCAGCTCTGGCTATGGAATGTCGTCAACGAGAATTCGAGCTGGAAACTACACACCTCGCTCAACGCCAGCAAGATACTGCCAGTCTTCCTGTCAGTTTCAATATATCACATGCAAGTAAGTTAATGCCACCATTCGTAGAGACAGAAGTTGATGTGTTTTTTACCACCTTTGAAACCCTTGCTAATCAACTTAGTTGGCCTGCCGACCAATGGGCAACCCTTCTCAGAGTACATCTCACAGGTAGAGCTGCAGTTACACTCAGTACTTTGGCGACTGAGAATGACTACCAGACTCTGAAACAAGCAGTGTTGGACGCCTACCTTCTCACCACCGAAAGTTATCGAAGGAAATTCCGTGACCACCTGAAGGCAAGTACCACTACCTTTCTCGAATTTGCTAATACCAAAAGGAGATATTTTATGAAATGGCTGGAAGCCGCACATGTCTCTACTTTTGCAGAACTCGTCAACCTCATGCTAGTTGAAGAATTCTTGAGGCGTGTGCCGCCTCCTGTCCGCCTATATTTAGCAGATAAACAAGAAACCGACTACCTAAAGTGTGCTAAGTCGGCTGACACTTACAGCCTCATCCACCGGCTGACACCAGACTCGCAAACTTACAGTCCCCTATTGGGGACTGTAAGCTCCAAAAAACCCAGTATATTGGCAAGACAACAACATCTCTTTCTAGGCGTTTAACGATGCATAAGCAACAGGACTCCATTAAGGAACATATAATCTATTCCCACAACCAAACCATCGCCAGAGAAATCCTAGTAAACAACACAGAAATCATCGATAGATACAGCGATAGCAGGCGGCTTGACGTTTGCGAGGCACTACACATCAAGAAGTCAACACCAGCAATCAACAGCCAATTAATGCACAACTATATTCTACCCACCTCAAGACTCCGCTCCAATATAGAAGCATCAAGAAATATGGACCAATAGGCTTTCTACAAACACTTCTATTCAATACCCATTGTTTCGTGTTCTGTCTTGTGTTGATGAAATTAATACCCTATTAATGCCACCTCTTGTTCTGTCCTGTGTTGATGAAATTAATACCCTATTAATGCCACCTCACTAAAATGTAGATATAAAATCGGAGATGCGTAAGTTCTATTCAGTTGTGTATTTGTAAACTAAAGTCTTTGAAAATGTACTAAGTTTTACGAAACGCGCTCGTGTCGCGTCAGACTAGAAATAAAAATGAATTTTGGAGAATTGATTTTTGATTTACCTCCAACAGTGAAAAGAAATGTATGAAAGATTGAGAAAATTCGTGTTAGAATTATTAATCTTACTTTTTCGGTCATATTTAATAATATATGTCTACAGGAAAGACTGCTACCAAAATATACTAATATATATATATATATATATATATATATATATATATATATATATATATATATATATATATATATATATATATATATATATATATATATATATATATATATATATATCGTACCTAGTAGCCAGAACTCACTTCTCAGCCTACTATTCAAGGCCCGATTTGCCTAATAAGCCAAGTTTTCCTGAATTAATATATTTACTATAATTTTTTTCATATGAAATGATAAAGCAACCCTTTTCTCTATGTATGAGGTCAATTTTTTTTATTGGAGTTAAAATTAACGTAGATATATGACCGAACCTAACCAACCCTACCTAACCTAACCTAACCTATATTTATAGGTAAGGTTAGGTTAGGTAGCCAAAAAAAGCTAGGTTAGGTTAGGTTAGGTAGGTTAGGTAGACGAAAAAACATTAATTCATGAAAACTTGGCTTATTAGGCAAATCGGGCCTTGAATAGTAGGCTGAAAAGTGCGTTCTGGCTATTAGGTACGACATATATATATATATATATATATATATATATATATATATATATATATATATATATATATATATATATATATATATATATATATATATATATATATGATGGCATGTCAAACGCCTCGTCAGCTTGGTCGACGTCATACCTATGTACTTACATTGAAGGTTACATCCTTCGTGGGGGCAAGTGTACATGTATACAACGCTTGACTGCTGTAGAGGGTTCTCCGTCGGCTTCGGGCTGTTTTTGATAAGGAGTTCGGAAGTCTTCTTGGTTTTGTAGAATATTATCAGGTTTATGTTTTGGTTAGGAGTAGTGCTTTTTACTCCTTTACGGATTATTTCTTTCATTATTCTTTCCTCTTTTATATGTTCACTGTGCATGGTTGATTTGTAATATAATTTTATTGGGGGTGTTGTGGTTTCTGTTCTAGGTTCTGAATTATACCAACGGTCCAAGTGTCTTCTTATAGCAGCGTTTATTTCCGCGTTGCTATATCCGTTGTTCACCAATACCTGAGTTACTCTTTCAAACTCTCTACTCACGTTGCTCCATTCAGAGCAGTGGGTAAGCGCTCGACGAATATAAGCATTGAGAACACTGGCTTTGTATCTTTGGGGGCACTCACTTCTACCGTTCAGGCATAATCCTATGTTGGTGGGCTTGGTATATACGTTGGTGCTTAAAGAGGTTCCTGTTTTTGTTATTAGTACATCCAAGAATGGCAGACTGTTATTTTCACTATTTTCATGTGTAAATCGGAGTACTGACTCTCTCTCTAGGTGTCTTTTTAGGTCAATTAGTTCATCTGAGTCTTTTACTATTACGAATATGTCATCTACATAACGGCAGTATACAGTTGGTTTTTGTCTGCTACTGAAGACCCTATCTTCGATGGTTCCCATATAAAAATTAGCAAATAAAACTCCTAAGGGGGAGCCCATTGCTACTGAGAGAGAGAGTCAGTACTCCGATTTACACATGAAAATGACCCCCCTCTTGGGCATAGCATTTTACCAAATCACCTCATTCTTTGGGGCACACGTGAGGAACACAAATGCGAACAAGCCTGAATGGTCCCCAGGACAATATGCAACTGAAAACTCACACCCCAGAAGTGACTCGAACCCATACTCCCAGAAGCAACGCCACTGGTATGTACAAGACGCCTTAATCCACTTGACCATCACGACCGGACATAATGAGGTGATAGCCTAAGCTATTTGAACCACCCCACCGCCGGCACTCGGATAGTAATCTTGGGCATAGCATTTTACCAAATCACCTCATTCTTTGGGGCACACGTGAGGAACACGGACAATATGCAACTGAAAACTCACACCCCAGAAGTGACTCGAACCCATACTCCCAGAAGCAACGCCACTGGTATGTACAAGACGCCTTAATCCACCTGACCATCACGACCGGACATAATGAGGTGATAGCCTAAGCTATTTGAACCACCCCACCGCCGGCACTCGGATAGTAATCTTGGGCATAGCATTTTACCAAATCACCTCATTCTTTGGGGCACACGTGAGGAACACAAATGCGAACAAGCCTGAATGGTCCCCAGGACAATATGCAACTGAAAACTCACACCCCAGAATTGACTCGAACCCATACTCCCAGAAGCAACGCCACTGTTATGTACAAGACGCCTTAATCCACTTGACCATCACGACCGGACATAATGAGGTGATAGCCTAAGCTATTTGAACCACCCCACCGATGGCACTCGGATAGTAATCTTGGACATAGCATTTTACCAAATCACCTCATTCTTTGGGGCACACGTGAGGAACACAAATGCGAACAAGCCTGAATGGTCCCCAGGACAATATGCAACTGAAAACTCACACCCCAGAAGTGACTCGAACCCATACTCCCAGAAGCAACGGTACTGGTATGTACAAGACGCCTTAATCCACTTGACCATCACGACCGGACATAATGAGGTGATAGCCTAAGCTATTTGAACCACCCCACCGCCGGCACTCGGATAGTAATCTTGGGCATAGCATTTTACCAAATCACCTCATTCTTTGGGGCACACGTGAGGAACACAAATGCGAACAAGCCTGAATGGTCCCCAGGACAATATGCAACTGAAAACTCACACCCCAGAAGTGACTCGAACCCATACTCCCAGAAGCAACGCCACTGGTATGTACAAGACGCCTTAATCCACTTGACCATCACGATCGGACATAATGAGGTGATAGCCTAAGCTATTTGAACCACCCCACCGCCGGCACTCGGATAGTAATCTTGGACATAGCATTTTACCAAATCACCTCATTCTTTGGGGCACACGTGAGGAACACAAATGCGAACAAGCCTGAATGGTCCCCAGGACAATATGCAACTGAAAACTCACACCCCAGAAGAGACTCGAACCCATACTCCCAGAAGCAACGCCACTGGTATGTACAAGACGCCTTAATCCACTTGACCATCACGACCGGACATAATGAGGTGATAGCCTAAGCTATTTGAACCACCCCACCGCCGGCGCTCGGATAGTAATCTTGGGCATAGCATTTTACCAAATCACCTCATTCTTTGGGGCACAATGCCCAAGTGAGGGGTCATTTCCTCACTTGCTCTGGTGCTCTTGGGAGGTGTTGATCTTTGGGGTATTTAAATACTCCGAAATTACCATCTCTTTTAAGGGTCTGAGCAGGTGGTGGAGAGGGTTAAGGCGTACCTTTTATGCCAGTTGCTGGAAGGCTTCTGTGCTGGCTAGGGTTCGAGTCTCCTGGTGGGAAAGTGTTCTAAAGTTGCATACTTAACTCTCGTGTTTAGGAGAGTTGTGCATTAAGCAGAGACACTGTGTCTTCCCATATTAACAGGGACTTGATGAAATTAACGTCTAAATGACCCCTCACTTGCTCTGGTGCTCTTGGGAGGTGTTGATCTTTGGGGTATTTAAATACTCCGAAATTACCATCTCTTTTAAGGGTCTGAGCAGGTGGTGGAGAGGGTTAAGGCGTACCTGTTATGCCAGTTGCTGGAAGGCTTCTGTTCTGGCTAGGGTTCGAGTCTCCTGGTGGGAAAGTGTTCTAAAGTTGTATACTTAACTCTCGTGTTTAGGAGAGTTGTGCATTAAGCAGAGACACTGTGTCTTCCCATATTAACAGGGACTTGATGAAATTAACGTCTAAATGACCCCTCACTTGCTCTGGTGCTCTTGGGAGGTGTTGATCTTTGGGGTATTTAAATACTCCGAAATTACCATCTCTTTTAAGGGTCTGAGCAGGTGGTGGAGAGGGTTAAGGCGTACCTGTTATGCCAGTTGCTGGAAGGCTTCTGTGCTGGCTAGGGTTCGAGTCTCCTGGTGGGAAAGTGTTCTAAAGTTGTATACTTAACTCTCGTGTTTAGGAGAGTTGTGCATTAAGCAGAGACACTGTGTCTTCCCATATTAACAGGGACTTGATGAAATTAACGTCTAAATGACCCCTCACTTGCTCTGGTGCTCTTGGGAGGTGTTGATCTTTGGGGTATTTAAATACTCCGAAATTACCATCTCTTTTAAGGGTCTGAGCAGGTGGTGGAGAGGGTTAAGGCGTACCTGTTATGCCAGTTGCTGGAAGGCTTCTGTGCTGGCTAGGGTTCGAGTCTCCTGGTGGGAAAGTGTTCTAAAGTTGTATACTTAACTCTCGTGTTTAGGAGAGTTGTGCATTAAGCAGAGACACTGTGTCTTCCCATATTAACAGGGACTTGATGAAATTAACGTCTAAATGACCCCTCACTTGCTCTGGTGCTCTTGGGAGGTGTTGATCTTTGGGGTATTTAAATACTCCGAAATTACCATCTCTTTTAAGGGTCTGAGCAGGTGGTGGAGAGGGTTAAGGCGTACCTGTTATGCCAGTTGCTGGAAGGCTTCTGTGCTGGCTAGGGTTCGAGTCTCCTGGTGGGAAAGTGTTCTAAAGTTGTATACTTAACTCTCGTGTTTAGGAGAGTTGTGCATTAAGCAGAGACACTGTGTCTTCCCATATTAACAGGGACTTGATGAAATTAACGTCTAAATGACCCCTCACTTGCTCTGGTGCTCTTGGGAGGTGTTGATCTTTGGGGTATTTAAATACTCCGAAATTACCATCTCTTTTAAGGGTCTGAGCAGGTGGTGGAGAGGGTTAAGGCGTACCTGTTATGCCAGTTGCTGGAAGGCTTCTGTGCTGGCTAGGGTTCGAGTCTCCTGGTGGGAAAGTGTTCTAAAGTTGTATACTTAACTCTCGTGTTTAGGAGAGTTGTGCATTAAGCAGAGACACTGTGTCTTCCCATATTAACAGGGACTTGATGAAATTAACGTCTAAATGACCCCTCACTTGCTCTGGTGCTCTTGGGAGGTGTTGATCTTTGGGGTATTTAAATACTCCGAAATTACCATCTCTTTTAAGGGTCTGAGCAGGTGGTGGAGAGGGTTAAGGCGTACCTGTTATGCCAGTTGCTGGAAGGCTTCTGTGCTGGCTAGGGTTCGAGTCTCCTGGTGGGAAAGTGTTCTAAAGTAGGTATATATATATATATATATATATATATATATATATATATATATATATATATATATATATATATATATATATATATATATATATATATATATATATTGTGACGATAATCTCCTTCAAGAGATTGAGCCTGCTCTTCCTCCAAATTACGTCGCTAAACATCTATATAAAACTAGTATGGAAGAAATATCCAACAACAACTACACCAGCAAGGTTTGCCAGAGCGCAAAACGTATGCAGCCAGGAACACCTGCTCCACCTCAAACCGCCAAACTACCTGTCTTGTCGCCTGCTCATCGCTGATTGGCTGCGGGTCCAGTTGCACCTGCTCTCACCCACCACACTACTTGATGTCTGGGGCCGCCACGACCTCAGTCCTCAGAATATTCAGTGCTTTCATAAGGTTAACACGTCTTCTTGGTAGACTAAGCTGTGGCTTACGTGTACTAAGAGAGGTGATAGCTTAAAACCAATATTCCTGCACCTCTCATTTGATTGTATATTGCACAGCTTGTTATTACTCACTTGTCCTAACGTAACTTTTCATTTTGTCATTTGATTATTCTTATTATTTTGATTGATTGATTTTATTATACGAATTTGTATGTCCATTTTATTCATGTTTTGTTTTTCTAACGTAATTAAAATTGCATTGTCAAATTTACTTGTGTTTTGTGTGTCTTCTCATTACCTTACCACAGACGAAGTTCCAGATTTTCTATTTTTTTTTGTTTCTATGTGACGAGGCCATACCCCTAGCTTTTGAACAGCCGAACACCAACGCGTTATCGTCACATATTATATGGGGGCCTGTCCTAGGAGCTTCACTCAGGTACTAATGCCAAGTAGTAATTTATGGTAAGCGTATTTAACTTTGTTAACGTAGCTTTTACTATTTTTCATATTCAATTTCATTTTTTATATGGTGCGGTGTATTGTGCATTACGAGAGTAGCATATGGTGAAGGTGAGACAACTTTGGATTACGTGGTGACTGTAGGCCTCAGTCATACTCTTAATTGGTCATCTCTCCCTCCGTGTTATTACTCGTGTTTACCATCTTTGTCCCTTGGATATTTCTCATTTTTGACAGATCATCATATTGGTACCCTGGTACTGTGGTCTGCCCCGGGTCAAGTGCACCCAATCTTCTGCAATCTGACTGTAGGAGGACAAAGAGGGCCATAGTTCCTATAGCTCGAACTTTAGTTGCTGAATTGGGACCTCAGCAGCAGTTCTCGTCACCAGTTGACACCTCGCACCCCTACACGTCAGTCAGAGATGATGATACATACAACGGTAGGGAATTAGCTTACTTTTTCAGAGCACAAAAGTTCGCTAATTCTGTAAGTATCATATTAATTACAGTAGGAAAAACTTGCTTTATGTCCTATAGAGACTCGGCAAGGTATGCCTACATCCTTGGACTACCAATTTTACTTTTGAGGCAATTAACTGTTTCATTTGTTTTCGAAACTCTGTTTCATTTGTTAGTAGGATTTTCTTGCCCTTATCCTCTTACATGAGTACCGGGTACAAGATTTCCTGCGCCCTTGATTTAAATTAATCATTTAACATCTTGTACTTAACTTTAATTGTTAAAGATCCCACAGGATAGGTACCAGTTGCCACGTTGTCCTGTTTCTGACTTTCACTATAACTGTATATTCGTTGTACATTTATTTGCTAATTTCACCATGTTTCGTCTCCAAGCTTTCCGTGCAAATCCAGCAGGTGAAATAGGGACTTTAAGTCGTGCCAAGAGAGCTGAATTACAAACTCTTGCACATGAGTACCAACTAGAAGTTCCATACCAAGCCAACAAAAATGACATACACAACCTGTTACTGGATCATTTCTTAGAGCAAGGTAAGATAGACTCTGAAACTCATGAAACTTACTATATTGCAGATAAAACTGATTTGGCAACGATGAAACTCAAACTAGAGCTGGCCAAGATTGAACGTGAGCAGCAAAGGGAAGCCCTCGAACAACAAGAACGAGCAGCTGCCATACGAATGGAAGAACAAGAACGTGAGGCTGCTTTGAGGAGAGAAGAACAAGAACGCGAAGCTGCCTTGAGGAGAGAAGAACACGAACGTGGAATCGCCCTCCAGGAAAGTGAGGTTGCACTACTCCAGGAGCGGGAACGAGTACAGCTTGAAACCAAACGACGCGAGTTGGAGATGCAACACGAACATGACAAGCAACAAGCGACTCTGGCTCTAGAGTGTCGTCAACGCGAAATCGCCTTGGAAACTTCACACTTCGCTCAACGCCAGCAAGCTACTGCCAATCTTCCCGTCAGTTTTAATATATCACATGCAAGTAAGTTAATGCCATCCTTTGTAGAAGCAGAAGTTGATGTGTTTTTCACCACCTTTGAAACCCTTGCTAATCAACTCAGTTGGCCTGTCGACCAATGGGCCACACTTCTCAGAGTCCATCTTACAGGTAGAGCTGCAGTCACACTCAGTACTCTGGCGTCTGAGAATGACTACCAGACTCTGAAACAAGCAGTGTTGGACGCCTACCTCCTCTCCACAGAAAGTTATCGAAGGAAATTCCGTGACCACCTGAAGGCAAGTACCACTACCTTCCTCGAGTTTGCTAACACAAAACGGAGATATTTCATGAAATGGCTGGAAGCAGCACATGTCTCTACTTTTACAGAACTCGTCAACCTGATGCTAGTTGAAGAATTCTTGAGGCGTGTGCCGCCTCCTGTCCGTCTCTACTTAGCAGATAAAGAAGAAACCGACTACCTGAAGTGTGCTAAGTCGGCTGACACTTACAGCCTCATCCACCGGCTGACACCCGAACCATCCTCCAGTAAGAAGTCGTGGTACAGTTACGAGAAAGTGAGCACCGATCAAGCTGGCTCGCAATTGTACTGCAAGTATTGTAGACTCTATGGACATACCATAGACAAGTGTGGTAAGTCTCAATACAAGGGAACCACTGACCCTCAGAAACCCAAACCAACTCCTCCTAAGTCCGGTAAGCCTGTGATGAATGTTGGTGTTAATGTTAATGATCTTTCTCTTTTCAGTAACCACCTGTATACTGGAACTGTCTCTGCCAACGGTTCAAATCCGGAGGGACGTTTCAAATTGAAGATCTTGAGGGACACAGCGGCTCTTCAATCGATCATCTTGAAGTCGGCTGTGCCCAACATCGCCTACACCGGAGAAACTGTCTTCATCACTGACCTCACTGCTACCACTCCATACCCTCTCGCCAGAGTCCACCTGGATTGTCCCTACGTGAACGGAGAAGTCCAAGTCGCCGTCAGGGAAAAGCCTTTTCCCATGCCTGGAGTGCAACTTCTCCTAGGCAACGACTTGGCAGAAGACCTGCAACCGACCAACCTGATCGTCATGGACAAACCCCAGGTGTGTACCTCTGTGCCAATTAATCCTATACTAGCGTATGTTCCAGCAAAGGTTCAAGAGAGTGATGAAGTTTCTCCTCCGGTTCTCGTGACCACCCGTGCACAGCCAGCTGACTCTACTGCTACCGCTGTCCCTCAAGACCCTTAGAAACTACCCCCGAATCTGACCAAGTTGGAGTTCCGTAAGTTGCAGAGGGAAGATCTTACTTTAACACCATTGTTTTTCCAGGCTGAGACTCAACCCGACAGTATTCCTGGGTTCTTCCTAGAGAACGACTTGCTCTACCGCAAATATAGACCCAGTAAACTGAAGGAGGAGGACGATTGGGCCAACATCGAACAACTTGTGATTCCTACCAGCCTGCGGCCCACTATTCTACACCTGGCCCACAGAGCACTCTCCCACTACGGATTCAACAAGACTTACCATGGAATTCGTCAAGACTACTACTGGCCAGGTATGGTAAATAACGTCAAACAGTACGTAAAACAGTGTCATACATGTCAGATGGCAGGCAAACCGAACATCTCCATTCCCAAAGCGCCACTGATTCCCATACAGGTGCCTGCGGAACCTTTCCACAGACTTATAATAGACTGTGTTGGTCCTTTACCTCGGACCAGTTCAGGTAACGCCTATATCTTAACCATCCTGTGTCCTACCACCAGATTTCCCATAGCAGTTCCAGTGAAGAACATCACGGCTGCTACGGTTGTAAAACATCTATTGAAGATCTTCACTCAATACGGATTTCCCAGGGAGATTCAGAGCGACTGTGGTACCAACTTCACCAGTGATCTCTTCAAAAGGACACTGGAGGAGTTCAACATCAAACAGGTATTGTCCAGCCCCTATCATCCTGCTTCACAGGGTTCTCTTGAACGTAGTCATCAGACTATCAAAGCACTCTTGAAAAAGTTTTGTAGTGAAACCTCTAAGGATTGGGATAAGCAAATCGACCTTATAATGTGTATTTACAGAAGTCTTCCCAATGAGTCCCTAGGAGTATCTCCTTATGAGATGCTCTACGGCCGTAAGTGCCGTACTCCTCTTAAGGCTTTCAAAGACTCTCTCCGAGATGCCACCTTCAGTGAGCATCAGAATGTGCCCCAGTTTCTTCAAAACCTTCAACACATTCTAGAGAGAGTCCACCGTTTTGCCCATGATAATCTATTGAAAGCCCAGGAGAGGATGAAGACTCATTACGACCAGACCAGTAAAGTAAGAAAATTTAAGCCGGGAGACTTCATCCTAGCATACTTCCCTATCCCAGGTTCACCTTTACAAAACAGATTTTCAGGACCCTACCGCGTCAAGGAGTGCAGAAATAACAACAACTACGTTCTAGAGACTCCAGATAGGCGGCGGAAGACCCAGCTGTGCCACGTCAACCTCCTGAAGCAATATAATGGTACTCCTCCCACTGTCCTAATAAATTACTCTACCTTCACAGAACCCTTCATCCACAGTGAGACCTTCCCAGCTTCTCCTCCCGAAAGCACTGACAAGGAGTCAGCGCTTTCTAATTCCGAAATCCTTAATGATCTTCCCAAATACTTTCAGGATAATCATAGTGCACCTCTTGTCAAGATCTTCAGAGAACATCAGGAGTTGTTCCGAGATGACCCCCAAGAGTGTAATGTTACCCAGCACGACATCCAACTGCTCCCCGACACCCGGCCGATTCGTCAACCCTTCTACCGAATCAGCCCGAGCAAGAAGGAAGTCATGCGTGCTGAGGTGCAGTACCTCTTGGATCATGGACTGGCTACACCTTGTGAGTCCCCCTGGGCCTCACCTTGTATCTTGGTGCCCAAACCCCAAGGTAAGGTGCAGTTATGTACTGACTATCGAAAACTCAACAACGTAACTGTCAAGGATGCTTACCCCTTGCCTAGGATAGATGACATCCTTGACGCCATTGGTAGTGCCCAGTACTTGTCCCAAGTGGACTTGCTTAAGGGGTACTATCAAGTGTGTCTAACGGAGCGAGCTAAAGAGATATCTGCCTTCATCACTCCTTTTGGACTTTTCAGATATGAACGCCTTCCTTTCGGACTATGTAATGCCCCGGCCACCTTTCAGAGAGCTGTCAACCGTGTCATCCAGGGCTTGGATAACACATACGCCTACCTGGACGATATCGTCGTAGCATCCAACACCTGGAGTGAACATCTGCTCCAGCTGCGACGTCTGTTCTCCAAGCTCCTGACAGCCGGCCTCACCATCAACCTGGGCAAGTCCACCTTCGCGAAAGGTAAAGTGCGTTATCTGGGTCATGTTATTGGGAGTGGCAGCCTAGCTCCGTTAGACTCACACACTCAAGCCATCCAACAGTATCCACAGCCTACCACCAGGAAGCAGCTCCTGCGCTTCCTTGGTCTTGCCTCCTACTACCGTAGGTTTGTGAGGAATTTCAGTACAGTCGCCACACCTCTAATTCTATTAACCAGTCCCAAGCAACGTTATAATTGGACCATGCAGCAAACCGTTGCTTTCGAACAACTCAAATTCCTCCTCTGTTCTAATCCCATTCTCGCCTCGCCAGATATCACCAAGTCTTTCGTCCTTCATGTCGACGCCAGTGGTACCGGCGTTGGTGGTGTCCTGATGCAACAACGAGACGAGGAGGTTCTACCTGTCAGCTACTACAGCTACAAATTGAAACCACACCAGAGGAACTACAGCACTATTGAAAAGGAGCTACTATCCATCGTCCTGAACCTCCAACACTTCGCTACGTACCTACAAGGCGCCAGGTCTACAACCATCTTCTCAGAACAC